>NW_016158766.1:79064-81111 GCF_001687245.7 Rhagoletis zephyria
TTGTTTATGGAATCACTAAGTATAATGATTATTAAGCAACTTAAAAACTATACCAGCGTGATAACCGACGTATCCTTTTGAGAGGTAGCCGCACCCTTATAAAAGGAATAAGACCCAAACTTTTCAGGTCAAAATTTCAGTAGGTTGCGTCTGTATGGCCTTTTCAATTTTATAAATCATAATTATTTTTATTGGAAAAATAAAACTCAAAATTAATGATAATCTCTGCGCAAAAAAATAAAAATCATAAAATAATCTTTATTTGTAATCCCAAAAATAAAAATCAAATAATAATTATTTCCGTTTGAGCGAAAAAATAAAACTCAATAATAATTCATAAAATAATGATTAAATGCTGATTTAAATTATTTTACTCATAATGAAGGCCAAGATCCTGAAGGACAATTGAGAAAGGCAATGCAGTTGCAGAAACAGAGGTATTAAAAAAAAGTGTCAAAATAATTACCACTTTCTCACTAAATTTATTTAAAAATGCAAGCCACCAGAGCTACCTTTTTTTTAAGAAAAGACAAATTAATTTACAGCTACCTTAATACAGTCAGTCAATAAAGTTTAGGTACAACGAATTTTTTACAATACGGGCAACTATTTTTTAAATATTTTAGTTTTCGGTATTTTTTTATAAAAATATGGTCAATTCTACAACACAATCCCCAAAAATCAGAGTTCCAAACCCTTGCAACAACTTGTCTGCAGTAAAAAAGCATATAATTTGTGTCTCAAAAGTGTGTGAAAACCAATCAATTAACTTACATGACCTCGGTTCCGATATTAAATAATCAACAATTGTCTATACCCGCATTTTGGCACATTGGCTTGTTGAACGTGCCATCTAATAAATAGTGTCGTCGTTCTCCTTAGCTTCTTTTAAATGATGTCGTCACAAATTGCTGGCGGAGACATGAATACCGTGTAAAAAATTCCTTTTCTATAAATAAAAAAAAAAAATCAATTGGTGGTAGTTCATGATTGTGTGAGGATTAATAGCACCACACTGAGGATTTGGCAGAAACCTTTTTCATGTATTAAAAAACAACACATACGGGGCAATGTTTATTGTATGAATCAACATACTTTAAGCATTGTTGACGCTATTTTCATTTGAATGAGGAAATAGCGTCAATGACTTTAATTCCAAATTTTTGTTGACTTTATTTCGCTTTTTAAGAGGTAATAATGACCATTGACTTTATTTCGCACCTTATTTCCGTTGATCTTCACCCATTTTAACATGTCATGAAAATAAAAAATCGAGAGCATCAGCGTTTTTATAAAAAACCGACCAGCACGACCTCTAAAAAAACTTTTTTTTTTCAAAATAAAAAAGTACGTGTCTCTTTTTTATCACAAATAACATTATTCTGATGTAGCGTTTATGAATTTCCAAAAAGAGTGTTTTTATGAACCACTCCAATACATATATGTAAGTAAAAAAATTTAGCTAACATTTTTAGCCACAACGAAGTTTTTTAGCTCTTTGTAGCTTTTTTTTTAAGGGATTGGCTACCACTAAAAATGATTCACGGCAACACCGATGTATATAACAGGAAGTCGGTAACGTCGATAACTATGTTTAACCGGAGATTAGTGTTAACCAGACACCTTAGTTATGAATGAAACAGTCTGCAGGAAATCGCAGTAGAAAACAAAATACGGCGTATAGTGACGATCAGTAAATAGAATTTGTAAAATATCTTACTAATATTATAAATGTGAAAGTTTGTATGTTTGGATGTTTGGGAAATCATCACGCGGAAACGACTGAACGGATTTGCAGGAAATTTTGTACGAAGATAGCTTATGGGCCAGATTGATTAATAGGCTATTTTTTTAAGAGTTTCCACCTGTTAAAAAAGTTTTATTTATTTAATATGGGGGAACGACTGAATGGATTTGCATGAAAATTTGCACACAGATAGCTTATGACCTATGTTGGAACTTCCTCTTCATCTTCATCTTCATCTTCATCTTCATCTTCATCTTCATCTTCATCTTCATCTTCATCTTCATCTTCATCTTCATCTTC
>NW_016158766.1:84538-92123 GCF_001687245.7 Rhagoletis zephyria
ATCTTCATCTTCATCTTCATCTTCATCTTCATCTTCATCTTCATCTTCATCTTCATCTTCATCTCCATCTTCATCATCTTCATCTTCTTCATCTTCATCATCTTCATCTTCATCTTTATCTTATTTTTATCTTTATCTTAATCTCCATCTTAATCTTCGTTTTGATTTTCATCTTCATCATCTTCATCTTCTCTTCATCTTCATCTGCACCTTCATCTTCATCTTCGTATTCGTCTTCATCTTTATCTTTTCCTTTATCCTGATCTATATCTTCATTCTTTTCTTCATTTACGTATTCACTCCCACCATTGTTATTAGGTAAGGTATTTACATTTCCCTTCCCCTTTGTCTTTATATGTAGGTTTCTTTACTTTTATTTTAATCCTTGCCTTTATCCCTTTCTTCTTCTACATATTCAACTTTACCTTCTACCTTGCACGAATCTTAATCTACATAAATCTGATTCCTAAACTGCTGCTTAGCACATTTCTTTAATTTAGTATCAATATTAAAGCATACATTTAGGAGGCATTTCCGCCCCAACCATGTACATGTAAATTTGAAAAATTGTCTGCCCATCAGCATCAAAATACCTTTCTAATGATATATAATTGTTTATACCTTAGAGGTATAGTTTAGCTGTGAAAGGGGTGTAAAAAAACATTATTGCCTATTTATATATAAGATATGAGAAAATATTACATATTACACCTATCGGGTCCATTTTGGCAGGTTTGTTTATCCTTATGTAGCAAATATATATTCTGAGTTAGAAGCAAATCGGACTGTAAATAGCTCGACCCCTGCGCCACCTATTGGAAAAGTTAAAAGTTTGTGCACTCCTCCTACCAAACACCTTTCCAATAAAGCAACAACCATTCGAATCGGTTTAGAAACGTAGGAGAGAATTATTCCCAATTGATTCATGCTTGCCTATTTATATATAGCTTTACTTTACGTCCTTCATCCAAATAAGTACTTATGTTTGTTCTGCAAGTATTGCACAGGACCTTCGGCGTCAATATTTTGGGGAACAAGTTTAAGTAAAATTAAGTTCCCGCGCAAAAATATACTCTCCACAAGCATAACAGGACTTATTGGGACTGTTTACGCAGTAATATTCACGCACCTTACACATATGTATGTGGATACCCAGCCAGCAAGAAAACGTACATTTTACGAACATTATGTTTCACGAGGGATTCTCGTATCGCCAAACAGTTAGAGAAAAGCTCGTAAACGATAAAACAAAAAAATATAATAGAAAGAGGCTTGTAGTAATTTGTCAGCACAAGAAAAAATTTTAGTTTTGTTGACAATTTTTCTTCAATCACAATATTTTATAAGTAAGTAGTTTGTTAAATATTCAATTTAAGAAAATTATTAAGTATGTGATTTATTGGCAGACTGGTGCAAACGCAAAGGACGATCTACCACTTTCTTTTATAATTAAACTTCTTGTAAGTAGCTACTACATATGTAATTCAAAAATACAAATTAATTTAACGAGTTTTGCAATTCTTTCACAGGCTGCGCGGAGTAACACTAAAGGATTTAAACGTTTAATTCCCCTATCTCGTAAGTTTATAGTTATTTATTTTTTTAATTTGCTAGTTTATTAGGTCTTTGCAGTTATTGAACTTAATGTTTTATTGATAATATGGCTTCTCAATTAAAAAGGCGTGCGAAATCCGAAGCCTTATCCGTACTAGCGTCAATAAATGATTCATTAAAAAAAAATTATTATAGATGAGGTAGCAGAACTTTTCTCGTGGAAGGGAACTGGTACCAAAAGCAGCGCTATTGGTTTGGCAACGACTGCGGCAATAAGAAGTACGGATCATAATATTATTTATTACCACTTTTTACTTAATTAAATTTTCCGGTTTCCAATGGAGTTTAATCTTTCACTTTATTTTCTTAGGTGCTTTTCGTCAAAAATTTAACTCCCACGAAGAAGTTTTTATTTCCGTTTCAAAGAAGCACTTCCAATATGCACACGACCGGCAAAAAAAATTGGCAGCCTATCGGCAAAAAAGATAAAAAATAAATTCAGCAACTTTATAATATATATTAAACCCCTCTTATTTAATTGTTAATTTGTTAATAGATAGTTTGTTAATATTTATTTATCTGAAAATATCTTCACATATACAGTGCCGGGAAAAAATATTGGCACAGAGAATTTTTCGCCATGAATGCAAAGTTTTTTATTCTGATTTCTTCTCTAATTGTTTTTTATAAAAATATAGTTAGTATGAAGTTCTACTTTCAAATCAGATTTTTTAGAAAAATTTTAAGTATGCAGTTTTATAGCCCATTTAATTTTAGTATAATAAAGTGCACGCTTGAATAGCTAGAGAACCTCTTTGTTTTTTGACAATTTCTTATACGCAGTTTCTTCCATACAAAAAAAAAATGTCGCACATAATTTGCATGGAAGAAACTGCGTGAAAAAATTGCCAAAAATCAACGCGGTTTTCTGGCAACTTCAAGCTTGCACTATGTTATACTAAAATATAATGGGATTTAAAACTGCATACTTAGAATTTTTCTCAAAAATCTGATTTGAAAGTAGATCTTCATACTAACTATATTTAAAAAAAAAAATGTGCGAAAAGAAATTCAAGTAAAAAACTTTGCATACATTGCGAAAAATTCTCTGTGCCAATAGTTTGATCCGGCACTATAAATATTTATTAATTACAATTCCATTCAATAAAAGAACTACAATAATTTGAATTAATTAATTGCCTTTATTTTTAGCATTCAAAAACAGTAGATAAAGCAGTGTAGAAAAACGCTTTTTTAACGTAAATTAATCGTTTACGAGACTCGTTTACAAATTAAAAAACGGACGTAAAAATATTCGCATACGAATGCTTTTTCGATCCGTTTACGACTGTTCGTAGGCGATGCACAATTTAAAGCGAAAAAGTGCTCGAAAAAGAGTCGTAAACGGCTATCGATTTTTAATCCGGTTTTTCTTCGAGAAAATATCCAATTACGAGCTTGTTTACGATGATTTTGCTGGCTGGGTAATTGCTTTAATTTCTTGCTAATGCAGAAAGTTCTTTATAAAACACGAACTAAACTTTTTGGCAACAATAAATAAATCATAATGCAAACGCCTGATAAAAACAAAAAATTTTGGAGTAGAAGTAAATTAGAAGTGGAGTATACGTAAATAGAAATAACATGCTTGCTGACAATATCTCTTAATAAATTGTCAGTTTTCATCCGATCATGATTCGGAAAGTCACAAAACATTCACTATAAAGCAGGCTATCGACCTACGGTGCGAAACCAGGGGCTTATTTTATATTTTGTTAAAAAATGAATAAAATAACAAGGTAAATGCTTAAAACCAATAAAACTTTGGAACAAAATTAAATTATCATCCACCATAACTCTGCCACTTCTCAGCCGAATTTAAATAATACCCTACTTATTTTTTCCTTATTAAAAATAAAATAATTTTTAATTCAGTTTAGTGAGGGCGACCTAATCTAATCTAACTTTTTTAAAGCTCAAAACACCGAAATTTCAAAACATCTCGAAAATTGTTCTACTTTTATAATATCGGACTAGCATAAATGCCGTGGTTGTGAGTCTAGACTGCGGATTTTTATGCAGAAAACGAAGCCTAAAACTATGTACCACTTAACTATGTATAAACAAAATGTATACAAATTTATACACTTTGCTTATAGTTATGTGGTACATATTTCTAGGCTCCGTATTTTGCATAAAAATCCACAGTCTAGTTATGAGAATTTTTGAAAATTGTTTACCTTGCGTAATCGATGCCCATTTGAAAACCATTTCACATTTTACTTTTGAATGCATGTAGACACTAGCCATTTGCATTTAATTGCAAATTAGAAACTCCGATTTGACAATCTGAAGCGATTTTCACTTGTCATCGTCGCGATGTCTTTTATGGCCATCACATTTTACTTATTGAAGTAAATACATATTGTTAAAAGTTTGTTAATCGCTACGAATTTATCAAATTCACAAATATAGCTTAATTTGAATATTTCTTCACTTTTAACTCACAGCGTTTTAAAAATTGCATTGCAGTTTTCCTCGTATAATTCAAAAGAGTTTATACATATTCCCTATCCCCCAGCATGTACGATAACCTCTTTGCATGTATACTTCCTTCCATAAATGTGGGTCAGCAGTACCGAGCAAGTACACACACCATATTTGCACATAAGTGCAAGAAGGTTTTGCTCTCCACGCCAAACACCGTGGATTGCCACTCAAGCACTCAATTTGATGTAACACGGAAAGGGTGCAGGCTTTACACTTCTTTCGATGAAGCATTCGGACATTTCGTTATTTGTATCCGGCATACACAGACACAATTCAGGCACCGTGCTTGCTAAACTGTCTAGTTGCGGAATTACGATTGATGTTGCTTTGCCTGCAGCATCCACGCAACTGCGCCGCTCGAGACAACTTTCGTTTGTTTTTAAACGACAGTAAAACACGGGAGACCAAAAATGTGAGCGCAAAAATATGCCGAAGGAAAAGTTTTGGGACAATTCTACAGAGAGAGAATCAGCAATAACAGCACACGCTAACGTCCTAATCTGATAATCAGTGCTATTTTCACTTCTGCTCTGATAGATATCTACAATGCAGTTGGGGGAGTTCAGACAAATCGTTTGCAGCGTTACCAGATGTTTTGTCGACCAAAAAACCGTAACCTTAAAAATCGAAGAGAGTTTTTAAAAAATTAAGGTTTTTGATTTGAAACTATTCGTTTCAAATAAAATAACATCGACCGTTTAAATTATATTTATCTAAATAAAAATAGACTTTATCAAATAAAACATTTAAACATTTGGTTTTATTGAAATTTAGTTTCATTACACAGCACTACATACCGCTATAACCCGTCGCTGAAGCCAAATACGGTGTCCGTTTGATCGCATCAGGTCAGGATTTAGGGCAATTCAAGGTCAAACTAAAAACAATTCATCTTTAAACACTAAGGGACGGTTTTTCAATAGTCACATAAGCCATGAGTAAGTACTAACTTGACTGATAAGTCGAAATGGTGTTTTTCAATAGTCAGTTAAAGTTTATTCGAAGAATAATTAACCTAACTGAGGAATAAATTTATCCGGAAATTCGTTCGCCAGATAATCATTGTATCATTTTTAATACTTTTTTTCTAAATTTTAAGATCGATACTTTGATACTTTTTTGTTCACAAATGCCCCATTTTGATACTTTTAGTTGGCAGAAATGAATTTTTGAAAACTATGAATAATATACATATATAGTTCAAAGGCAATAATTTTTTTCTTGTTATTTAAAGTCTTAAAATTTTATATTTACATATTTGGTAACTCGTATAAGGGAATTACAAGCCGGAATTTCTTTGCACACGCCGCTGTTATAGGGCCCCTAAAGCACACAAAAACATTGCGCAATGTCGGGCTTACGTCGGTCGTTTATGCGGTGTATGGGGTTGTTTGTACTAAATTACACAGTTCTTGCGCTAAAATCAAAATCATGTTGGTATTTTGCTAATGCTTGTGTTATTGTAAAATAATTTGTGTTGCTTATGGCGAGAATTGCGCAATTTTTAGTCTTGTTTTGATTTTGGTGTCCAGATCGTGCTGTAAAATATGGAAAGAGCGTAGAAAATTTTTTTTTTTTAAAGCTAAAGCTATCAAAATATACAACGCACATTCATATTTCTTGCACATATTTACTTGAGCAACGTTTCTCCAAAATAAGGTTAGCGCAATTTTATTGTGTAGTAATTTCCACAATATTGACTTGTACACAAAGTGGTAGATAAGCCTTAAATATTGTGGTAGGTTCCAAAACAATGTGGTAGATTAACATATTTATGTATGCATTAGTGCGAGTCAATTTGTATGGGATACTTTTTCGACTATGCACGCATAGCACAGAAGGATTCTATGTGTAATTCTAAGAAAATTTGCCGAAGAAACCATGCGTCTAAAATCAATTTGGAGTTTGCCAAATTGTGAAAATAGGCTTCTTAGCATTTTGCTGTAGTAGTGCTTTAATTTTGTATAAAAATTAGCTAGAAGGGGTTTTTTGTATGAGGAGTCCATTTCTGAACTTATCTTTTCTTAAAACTTCAACCGGAGTGCCCAACAGTAAAAATTTGGACATTTTCTTCGAACCTATTCTCGCAATTTGACAAACTCCAAATTGATTTTAGATCCATGGTTTCTTCAGCAAATTTGCTCCGAACTACACTTAGAATCCTCCGCTGCTATACGCGCATAATAAAAAAAAAATGGCCCCGCTCTACTATGTATGTAATAAAATAATTAAGTTTTTTTAAGTCTGTTATTCTAAATATATACAAATGAACGGCGGAACCGATTTCAATTCCGTAAAAAGTACTTTTTTGGATCTTCTGTGTGGAAGGATTTTCGATAAAAAAACTTCAAAACTTTTTGTTGTTGTTGCCAAAAAAATAAGAAAGCTGAGACGTCACCATTTTACAATTTCATAAAGTTTTCCGTATATTGTATGTCACTAAACTACCAAACGACTGGACCGATTTTGTTCATATTGGGAACAACTCTATGTCAGCACCTCAAAGGAAAATATTCCGACTAAAAAGTTAATCGCTAGGTGGCGCTGGGGTCGGGATATTCCTAAAAACTGCATTTAGTCGCAGATGTGGCTCTCATTTAGAATATTTGTTGGCCAATTGAAAAGGAATATTTACTGAAAAATTACACGATAGGAGGCGCTGGGGTCGGGATACTCCTAACGTTCTTTTATAGTGGGAGAATGATGGATATCTACACATATACATACGTCCCAATAAAATGTTGAAACCCCTTTTTTGAGTGCACCACTATATCTTTTAAACCAACTATGCTGGGGAACTGAAACTTGGCGCGGATGCATAAATTGTAAATACCCTACTTATGGCGGAAACTGGGAGCTATTGGAAAATGGGACGTGGCACCTCCCATACAAACTTAACGTCTCATATCGCCTATCTCTGGAACTGCTTAAGCCAACGCACAGTGGCCAATTTTTGGAAAACCCTGGCCAAAAGTAAAAAAAAATTGATGTATTCGTATGCATAACCATCTTATATTGTTAGGAGGGCTCTATTGCGTATCGTTATGAGACAACAAGTCGATTCTTTTAAAGCATTTAGTGTTGGAGGAGTTGGAAGTGACTGTTGCTAGCAATTCGCTCTAAACTCTTCGTAAATTAGAGTTTTACGTTTACGGGATGTACATAGCTCAGTGGTTAACGCTTCTGACTTTGAACATCGAATTCGCAGGTTCGATCCCTGCTGAAGTCTAGAAAAAGAAGTCTGATGAGGAGATGTGGTGATCTCCGAAATAGTGCTATAACTTCTACCGCTTAGACTTTGTTGCTTTTTCAATTTTTCCTAATAAACAATCGTGGTACAAAGCTCAATAAAAATATTAAAAATGAAATTTAAACAAGCCACAATAACATTGACAAATACATAGTTTAGGAAGAGCCTGCCTGAAACTATACAAAAAAAAAGCAAATAAGCAAATGAATGTATAGAATTGACAACAACCAC
>NW_016158766.1:92133-108967 GCF_001687245.7 Rhagoletis zephyria
TACTGACTGACACGTAGTTTAACCTTCAAACCGCCAACCCCCCCCTCCGCTGGATCCGCCACTGGTTTAAACCCACCAAAACAAAATCATAAACTGTCGTCAGATGCCATTAAATTATTATCAACTGTTGTAAATGCGGATGCGGAATTGCCATCAGAAAATATAGATATGAGCTTGGATACTTCAGATGACTGCGAGTCTGACGGTGTATAAAATTGTTATCTCAAAAATATATTCCTGTACCAACAAATATGTATGTATTGTTTATTGATTCATTCAAAATTCCGCAGTTCCCTTGTAAATTTAAACATCAAGATATTTAGAAACAAACATTAAGACCTCGTTAGTATTTGTCCGAGCTTCTCTTCCGATTTGTGGCGTGCGCCTTGATGTTGGCGCACAAAGGGGAGGGACCAACAGTTTTACGCCGAATTCGAACGGGGATTTTATTTTTATGAGAAGCTGTTCTTCGTGGCGGAATACACTCGGGGGTTTGCCATTGCCTGCCAAAGGGCGACTTTATTACAAAAAACTTGTTTGTTTCTTATTTTTTGATGTTGGTCGCAAACTGGGCTTGAACCCAGGCCCTGCGGAATGATAGCGTATATTGCTAACCGCTACATCACATTATATAACAAAAAAGCAGAAAACATGACCTTTTATACTTAACTACCTTAGTTTTGCTAAAAATCTGATTATTTTAAGCGTACACAGCAGCCATTATGGATCCACCATTATGAATTTCGAGATTATATGGTGAAATTTAAAACCAGCAACCAAAATAAAGACGAATACGCAAGGTTTGATTACAATTGTACCACGCTTCGACTTTTGGCCAGCTTTTTCGAAAAATTGGCCACTGTGCAACATCCTGAAATTTGGCACAGCTATATATGTTTTGAATACCGTGCTAATGACGGAAAGTGGCAGGTATTAGAAAAGGGGGCGTGGTACCTCTCATACACACTGAACTTTTCATAACGCTTATCCCTGGAACTGTTTAAACCAACGTCCCTAAATTTTACACAGCTACATATGTTGTCAATTACTTACTTGCTGTCTCCATTAGCATACAGCTATCGCAGGAGATCTGTCAGTTTCATCGCAAGCGAAATGCTCATCGCATAGAAATTTTGGTACNATTTTACACAGCTACATATGTTGTCAATTACTTACCCTCTGTCTGCATTAGCATACAGCTATCGCAGGAGATCTGTCAGTTTCAGCGCAAGCGAAATGCTCATCGCATAGAAATTTTGGTACCACAGAAAACTTCNTTGCTGTCTCCATTAGCATACAGCTATCGCAGGAGATCTGTCAGTTTCATCGCAAGCGAAATGCTCATCGCATAGAAATTTTGGTACCACAGAAAACTTCATTTCAAAAAGTGCTTACGACACTTGGCGAAAATTACTGTATTCGCAAAAGTGGCTTTCTCGACGTTGTTTTGAGCATATACTATATTATAGAAAAACACAACTTCATCAAAATTTAAAGTTAAAAGAAGCTGTGAAACTAACTACATATTTAACAGTACAACCTTGCGATGAGCGGCCTACACAAGCGATTCATCGCCGGAGATCTATCGCAGCAGATGGACAATCGCTAATAGAGACAGCGAGTTACGGCTACAATTAATAGTTATTGAAACCGCTGCATATATACATACATATACATACATAGCTAGGCAAGAATCATTCGACTGGGAACCATTTTCTCCTAGATTTTTAAATCGCAGTGAGCGATTGTTACTTTCTTTTTAATTTTTGGGAAAGTTTAAAATGTTTTTGTGATAATTTTGAAGAATTTTTTTAAATCTTGCACAAAGTTTGACAATTTATTTTTTATGATTTTTGTTATATATTGTCCTATCTACATACAGTTACTCCCAAAATTGAGCGTACGGCTCTTTTTTGTTAATTTTATATTACAATATGGCTTATATTTAAGCAAACTCCATTTAAATCCAAGAATGATACTGTGTACAACAATTAAGACAAATCTACTAAGTTTCAGCAAAATCGCGAACTTTTTAATACGAATTTCGAAAAAGAATTCAGGTATGCAGTTTTATAGCCCATTAAATTTTAGTATAATAATATGCAAATTTCAAATCTCTAAAAAATCGCGTTGATTTTTGAGAATTTTTTTGCTGACTATGCTACGCGTTTTTTTTTCATATAAACAATTTTCAGAACTTTTTTATGTTTATTTTTTACGAATTTACTTTTCAGATGACTAAATGAAATTGTGTAAGCGCACCTTTGTCTGAGCTCCCATTATACTAGGGCTGCCAGATATCTCCGTTGCCAAACCGGGACACTTTGGTAAATCTAACACAACAACACCAACCCCCGCTTCCCCCCGCTCCCTTTCCTTTCCTTTAGACAAAAATTACCTACAAACAAAAATATGTAGTAAAATTTTATTTTGACAAGACAAAAACAAAATCATTAAAAGATTAGATCATTTCAACGTACACCAACAAAACAAAACAACTTATCACAACTAAAGTTCAAAATAAACATACAGTACCGCCCAAAATTATTGGCACAGAGAATTTCTCACAATGCATGCAACATTTTTTTGTTTTAATTTTTTTTTATAAAATTACAGTTTATACTATATCAAAAAACATAAAAATAAAATTTCTAAATTTTTTTGTAAAACTCGGAAAATTTCAATAAATCTGTATACAAATTTGCTTTTCTAATCAGAGTTTTTATAAAATTTTGAAAATGAAGTTTGGTAGCCAAAGTTTAGTTAATTTTTGATAATTTTGTTGCAACAGTTCCTTCCATACAAACTATGTTCGACAATTCTTTTTGTATGGAATACACTGTCAGCAAATGCAAAATTGCTAAAAATCAATGCGATTTTCTAGCAACCTCAGACTTGCACTTAGGGTGGCCAGATGCGCTGATTTAATCAGTATATGTGCTGATTTTTTTCTATTGTACTGATTTTTAAGAGCCGGAAATCAGTACGCAAAATCTACTGATTTTTTGAGTTTGTACTGATTTTGTACTGATTTTTACATTTAATACTATTGTAAATTGGTGTAATTGACATTTACTTGAGGTTTACATGTTCAAAACAATGGTTTTTGACAACTCATACGTGTGAGCAGATTGAAAGCGTTAATTAAATTTAAACCATTATTAAAAAGTGGTCAGCTTGCAATTGTTTCGTTTCCTAGGATTTCGCAAAATAACAAACTGTTTGGATTCAACCCGACCCAACTTCACGATTTGCAGGTTTTACAGGATTTACAGGAAAAGCGGGTTTCGCCATTAATAAATCGTATGAAAGGTGGTGGTGAGTTAATCATATATTAAGTACACTGCGAAGATGACAATAAGAGATAATCTTTTGATTATAATTAAACATCCGCTGAGAAATCGGCTGTCAGTATTTCAAACTTAAGACAACTACTACTACGGTGCAATGTAAGTTCTAAAAATTTGGAAAAGGTGCAAGCTACCGACTCTTGATATATGTAGCTGTACTTTGATTTTTGATGTTCGACCACCTGTAATTTTACTTGCACATACACATTTAACACTATTAAATTTCATTCGTACTCGAAAATTCGTTTAGCGATAATTCGGTAGTATACCTTTAAGTCAACATTTTAATGTGAATGTTGTATTTAATAAGCACACCAACTAAATATGTTTTAAATTTGCAGCTTAAAATATGCAAACAGATTCTGACTCGAGGTCGTCTCCTACTGAAACTGAATGGGCTACAATTTTTTTTTTCTTAATTCTTATACATTTTGTAGAAAGTTTGAGACTTCAACTCACATGTATTCTGTTATAGAATTAACTATATTTTTATAAAAAATTTAAATTAAGTAAGGAAAGAAAAAATTTTCAAAACCTGTCAATACATTTTACTACTATTTTCCTGAGCACAGCTGTACATACATACGTAATACCATTGATTTGTTTTAAAGTAATGAATTTTTGTATTGATAATACTATACGTATTTAAAAGTCTATTAGTTATTTTTTTTAAATTAATGCGCTGTTATTTGGTTGTTATAATGTTAATAATAAACAAGTAAGAGCAGCGCTGTCTTCGGCTATGCCGAAGGCTTCATACCTTTCATGAGAATCTGAAAATTTTACTTTAATAGATTACTGCATTTTAAAAAAATTATATATTTACAGAATACATAGATAGAGGAGATACATATATGAAAAACCATATCTAAACAATCAGAGGTATGGAAGATATACCTTATATAGCACCAATCTAAGTGATGTTCACTGCTGTGTTATCGGTATGTATACCGGTAACACAATTTAATGGGTTTAGAGTTGTATAAGAGATAAAGATTATACAGCGTAGATTTTGACGATTTTATCAGTAGACTTTGTATTATTATTTATAGAATAGCTTACGAAATGTATCTGTGTTAGCAGCCCAAATTAAGCAGTTTTACAGTAAAACGGCATATCTGAACAATCAGCTGTATGGAGGATATAAATAGGTTACAGTGACCCGATCTTTGTTAATTTTACTGTAAACTTTTTGTTGGTAATTAGTGTAAATATTGCGAAATTTCATGTTTCTAGCTGCATATATGGAGAAGTTATAACAAAGAATCTCGAATCTGAACAATCAGTTGTATGGAGGCTATAGGTTATAGCGACCCGATCTTCGCCATTTTCACTGTAAGTATGTTTTTGATAATGGGTGGAAATATTGCAAAATTTCATGTTCCCAGCTGCATAAATGGAGGAGTTATAACGAAAATTCTCATAACTGAACAATCAGATGTATGGGAGATATATGTTATAGTGACCCGATCTTTGTTATTTTCACTATAAGTATTCTGTTAACAATGAGTGAAAACGGCGCGAATTTGCATGTTCCTAGCTGCATACATGGAGAAGTTATCGCANACGCTTAAAAAAGAGCTGATTTGAATGGCTTTGTAATGATTTTTGATCCCTACTGTACTGATTATGTCCTATTATACGATTACTCGAGCAAGTTGGTTTATCAGTTATTCGGTTAATCAATTAATGGAGTAATCAAGATTTTGATTACTCAAAACGATGATTAATAGAGTTACTTGAAATATGATTATTAAAAAAAAAGTAATTTTGTTCGTTAAAAGAGTTTGCTTTGGAAAAGGTTTATTTTATTTTTTACATTCTCTATATGAAAAAAATATTTTATATTAATTTTTTTAAAACAGAAACGTTGTTTTCAAAGTATCAAGGAACTTCAACTATTTTATATGGTAAGGAGTACTTAGAAATGTTGATTACTCATTTTACTCAGAATGTTGATTAATCATAAATTACTCAAATATTTTTGTTTTGGTTAATCGAAATCTTGATTACTCGAGTAACTGAACCTTTGAGTAATCATAATAATTTCAAATTAATCAAATAATTGAGTTATTTACTTTATGATTAATCAAAATTTTAAATAATCAATAATCGCACAGCCCAATTGTGTACGCGTAATTTTTAATTTGTATATTGAGCGAATTTCTTTCCTTAAGCCTGGTTTTCATTAGGCATATTTGACGTCAAATGTTGTCAAAATAATGGAAACGGTTTGCCATGCGAACAGCTGATTCTAGCTACAATACGGACCGTTTAGCTACAAAAAAACAAAAAATGCAGATCAATAGAACTTTTCATGCTGATTTCAACCAAATTATTTGGGGCAAGTAAAAAACAAAAAAAATACAACAGGTTAAACTTCAACTTTCCTATTTTTTATATGTTTAATATCTCGGAAACTACTTGACCGATTAGAAAAGTATTGATGCCAATTCAAAGATAATTTTAATAGCTTTTTTACGACGTATTTACTATAACCATTTTTAAAATAAATTTTTGGTAAACGTTATTTAAAAAAATATATATACAAAATCGATTTTTACCACTACTTTCGTTAAATTTTGCCCTATAACAAACCTTTCTATATAAGGTACTTTCTAAATAATATAAATCTATGTAGCACTAATTATGCAATTTTCTTCAAAAAAGGTAATTTAATGAGAAAATTAAATTTTTTTTGTTTCTTAGTATTTTAGAATTAAAAATATAAAAAATCAGAAAAATTATGTACATCAACTCAAAGATAAACTAATCATCTTTATTTTGACATCATTAGTTGTTTAATCGGTTATGTAGTTCATAAGACATTGATATTTCAAAATACCGAAAAATTTAACTTAACCTCCTATATCGTCTTAATTTTTTACTTGCGCTAAATAATTTCAGTAAGGTTGAAATCAGCATGAAGAGTTCTATCCAATTACATTTTTGGTTTGTCTATAGCTAAAAGGTCGGTATTCTACACTTTTTGTAAAAATTTAACATCACATTTGACATCAGTAATGAAAACGGAATGTCAATCATCTGACAGCGAAATTTGACGGCAGTCTTCGACATGCACTGCGGTATCGACATTTGGTCAGTTTTTAAAATGTAATGAAAACGCATTTGACATCAAATGAACAGCTGTCAGATGAAGGCAGTTTTTGATGTCAGTGATTTTGACCTAATGAAAACCAGCCTTTACTGGCTAACCAGAATGGAGAGGCTGTGGTATGTAGCAAGAGCTGTCAAAACTTAAAATATTATAATAATAATAAATATATATGCTCTAAACTGCCCACAATATGTAGCTGTGGTTGTTGTATATTATTGCTGATGTAGCTAGCGAAATAGCTTGTGGCTGTGGTACTACATTCTGGTTAGCCAGTTAGTCCATTGAGATGAAATAAGGGAAAAAATGTATCTACATTAGAGTTATGACTAGTTGTGACTCAGTGAGCCTCTCTTTTAAGGTACTATAACGTCAAAAAATATAAACAAATGACAACTCTTCTGTAAAAGCGGGAAGGAATTTAAAGATTCTCTTTGGCATTTTCTAGGGGTAATGAAAAGACCATAAGCACACATTTTTATATTCTATAAACTTTGTCGTGAAAACTTACATTCGAAGTAAACCACGCACGAACAACAAACAAGCAAAACAACCCAGCAAAAAATCGGTAATCGCTTTTAGTGGTAACGTGTTCTAGAAGGCATAGCGTTATAATGCCTTCGAATTTTTCCGCTTCTTTTAGGCATTGCCGGTAATGCAAAGTAGAATGTCCAACAATATTTTATTTATTTCGCTTCTTTGTTTGATTTCNTTGTTCGCTTCTCTGGATTCTGTTTATCCATGCGTTCTCCCTTCGTTTGAAGGTAATGCTGCGGGTAAGGGCTTACCTCCAATGACATGCCCATGTTAAAATAAGGCCTTCTTGAAGCGAAAGGGTAAGCGATTCCCATCGCCTAGCTCGTTTCCACTTTCGTTTCTGTGGTAATCGTGTTTTTTGCTGGGAATCAAAAAGAGCTAATTAGCATCAGGAAAGGCACTTTGCTCATAAAAGTATGTATTGTGGGATCATCAAATGTTGCTTATGCAAAGTTCAACTATCTGGAGATGTAACTATTTTAATAATGGCATTGGTAGTGATTTTTGAACTTTTATTCAAATTTCTGCAATTAATATCTGGAGACTTAAACGAAACCCGGAACACTTCAAGGTTGGACCGGGACACCGGGACAAATATTCTACAACCGGGACATGTCCGGGAAAACCGGGACGTCTGGCAGCCCTACATTATACCCTTAATGCGATCTTGCATTTCCCTCCGATTAATGAAATTGCTCGGGGCGGCGGTTATTGCAGCAGTAAGACTTAAAGAAACCAGTTCATAAATATTAAGACGAATTGTAAAAGAGGCGAATTGACAAGGAAAGATTCGACCATATCCGTCCAAGAAGGAACAAGGTTGGCTTCATGTGAACGATATTCAAGAGATAAAACGATTCATTTAGCCAATGTACGGGAAAACTTTTCATCCTGTGGGACAGTAGTTTAAATTTTTTTACTTCACAGACCGTTTTTTTTCTTTTAAACGCTAATGTTGCATTGACCCACGCAAAAGTTCTTATTAGGCTCCGCGAAGCAAGCGGGCATTGGGTAGTTAGTTTATAAAAGATACAATACTTTCACACATACGTAAATATATTACTAATGTAAAAGAAAAACAAAGACATACCCAGTGGGAAAAGTGACAATGCATTACATGCGGGATAAATAATATAATGTATTTCTAATGAGTTCTAGATTCTATTTCTGTTTAATATGTAATCAGAATTCCAATGTATCCAAAAACTCGCAAAAATTTCATATTAAATCACATTCATTCTTGCATTATTGGTAATGCAAAAATGAATGCCCCACTTTTCCTAGGACATTTACGTGGGAAAAAGAATGAATTTTATTTATTTATTTATTTATTTCGAAAAGTAAAAAAAAACAAAAACTAACAATGGTTCTTACGAATGTGAAAACGGCTGTTTTAGCGATTATTTTTTCGATTACTATACATTACTTTTTCCCACTGGGTACGTATTTCGCTGTTACATATGTACATCGGTATGTCAAAAAACAATGAGCTTTCTCCGGAACTATCTTCCACCGGTAATGGTTTTGGAGGGCTTTGTTTTCTCCTGAAAAGTATTTATTATTAAAAAATATTTCATAAATAGCTTAATAAATTTACCTTAGGGTCAGGTGATCATAGATCGATTTTGAATGATTTAGTTTTCACTATTTTCTCTATTTTTATTGTTATAAAAGCAACCGTAGGACGACTATCTCTCATATATACGGTGACCATATTTACGAGAGCCGAATACGGAAAAAAAATAATTTTGTACATTTTTTCCACACCCTTTTCCCTGCAACAGTATCCTTATAGTAACATCACAAATTTGTAGGATAATTAGGATAGAATTTTACCCCGTAAAATTTGTTAAAAAATTCGTTAAATTTTAGTATAACAAAGTGCAGTTTTAAGTCGGTAAGGCTTACCACAAATTTTTGGCAATTTTTTTTTTTTGTGACGGTGTTACGCATTTTTTTCATACAAAGTATGTATGTTCGACCTTTTTTTTTGAAAGAGAAGCAAATGAGCAGCACTTTCCACTCGCACTTTATTATACTCAATTTTAGTGAGTTACAAAACTGCAAACCAAATTTTTTTCTAAGGATTCTAATTAAAAAGTTTGAAATATTTGTGAAACATTGCAGAATTAATTTTTATAGTTTTTTGCACAAAGTTGGAAATTTGGTATTATATGGTTTTTGTTAGGAAAAGAGTTTTACTTTAATAAAATAAATAATGAACGTCAAATAAACTAAAGAGAAATAGCCAAAACTTATTAAAATGTCGGGTCCTAATTTATATTTTGGCCTCTGCATGTATTCCTCGATTCGAATCACAGACATTAAGATTAGAAAATAATAACTGTTTAGAAAGAATACTACGATTATATACCAACATCACTTAAAAGTCGTTCATAGGCATGCCATTTTTATGAGCTGTTAAGGCGTCAGAACACCGAATACGGGACAAATACAGGACATTAAAAGAAATACAGAACATTTGGCGTCCCGTATAAAATAAATAAATTACCAGGACAGTGCGTCAAAAAAGAGGACTGCCCCGTATAATACAGGACGGATGGTCACCGTACTCATATAGTACTTTCTCATCAAGTTGTCAAGACAGTGCTCGTGTATTTAAGTTGACTAGTATCGCCCAGTTGTCGAAATTTGACATCTTTTTTCATACACTTTTGAATTTTACCTGTCACCCACAAATACCAAGTCCTTTATGCGAATTACTATTTTTTTTGAAGTCCACCAGCATAATTTATAGCGAATTTAAACTTAAAATCGAACTACGAACGTTAATACCGGATTGATTAATGCTAATTCTACCAAGTCTCCTCCTCAGTAGCTTTTGAAAATAGACCGAAAAAGGAACCTCGATTTTCATTTATAAAAAATATGCATATGTATTTGTATGTATAGATGAGATGTTCATCACTGACTAATATGTCAAACAATTCAGACTGTAAATAAGTCCGCAAGTACGGTATTGGCAACATATTTTGCTGTGTAAAATTTCACGACGTTAGCATGGCCGGTTACAGAGATCACCGATAAGAGAATTTCAGTTTGAATGGGCGGTCCCACGCCCTCCTTCCAAAAATCTACCACTTTTCGTCGTAAGTACGGTATTGACAACATATGTTGCTGTGTCAAATTTCAGGACGTCAGCATAGGCGGTTTAGATAAGCGATATAAGAATTTCAGTTTGTATGGGCGGTGCCACGCCCTCTTTTCCCAAATCTACCACTTTTCGCCGTAAGTACGGTATTGACAACATATGTTGCTGTGTCAAATTTCAGGACGGCAGCATAAGCGGTTCCAGAGATAAGCGATATGAGAATTTCAGTTTGTATGGGCGGTGCCACGCCTCTTTCCCACTATATACCACTTTTCGCCATAAGTACGTTATTGATATCATAAATAGGTGTGTAAAATTTCAGGACGTTAGCATAAGTGGTTCCAGAGATAAGCGATATGAGAATTTCAGTTTGTATGGGCGGTGCTACGCCCCCTTTTCCAAAATCTACCATATTTCGCCGTAAGTACGGTATTGACAACGTATGTTGCTGTGTAAAATTTCAGGATGTCAGCATAAGCAGTTCCAGAGGTAAGCCATATAAGAATTTCAGTATGTATGGGCGGTGCCACGCCCCATTTCCACAATGTACCACTCTTCGCCGAAAGTATGGTATTGACAACATATGTTGCTGTGTCAAGTTTCAGGACGTCAGCATAAGCGGTTTCAGAGATAAGCGATATGAGAATTTCAGTTTGCATGGGCGGTGCCACGCCGCCTTTTCCAAAATCTACCATATTTCGTCGTAAGTACGGTATTGACAACGTATGTTGCTGTGTCAAATTTCAGGATGTCAGCATTAACAGTTCCATAGATAAGCCATATAAGAATTTCAGTATGTATGGGCGGTGCCATGCCCCTTTTCCAAAATCTACCACTTTTCGCCGAAAGTACGGTATTGACAACATATGTTGCTGTGTCAAGTTTCAGGAAGTCAGCATAAACGGTTCCAGAGATAAGCGACATGAGAATTTCAGTTTGCATGGGCGGTGCCACGCGCCTTTCCCATTATCTACCACTTTTCGCCGAAAGTACGGTATTGACAACATATGTTGCTGTGTCAAGTTTCAGGAAGTCAGCATAAACGGTTCCAGAGATAAGCGATATGAGAATTTCAGTTTGTATGGGCGTTGCCACGCCCCCTTTACCAAAATCGACCAGTTTTCGCCGTAAGCACGGTATTGACAGCATATGTTTCTGTGTCAAATTTCAGGATGTTAGCATAGGCGGTTACAGAGATGACCGATAAGAGAATTTCAGTTTGTATAGGAGGTTGCACGCCCACTTTCCCAGTACCTACCATTTTTCACCGTAAGTAGGGTATTTACAATTTATGCATCTGTGCTAAGTCTCAGTTCCCCAGCATAATTCGTTTTAGAGATATAGTGGTTTTCACATTTTAGTCTATATGTCAGGTGCCACGCCCCCTATATTTCGGGATTAACATTTCTGGATTAGAGGAAGTTATATCCTTTAGATCGGTGTATGTTTCATTGAAATCGAGCGAACGGTGCTTTCAAAAAAGGGATTGCAAAATTTTCTTGTGGCGTATTTATATATAGAATAATGCAAATAATAACTATCCAAAGAGAAAGTACACCTCATGGATTTTAAGACAGTGTTGAGTTATTACAAAGATAGACTTACATTTGGTGAGAAGTTGTCATCTTTCAAAGAAATGCCTATTGGATGTCCCACCCGTCACAGTCAATTTTTTTAACCTAACTTTGAAAATACGAAAGCTTCCCATTGTATACATAATGCGAATAGAGACTCGTCCCACCCGTCACAAAATACTGACCCACCCAAGAATGATAGAATACAAGATTGCGCCCATGAGAGAGGATTTTTGAGCGTAATTTTTGCGTGACGTCATCTTAGCGCATAGGAAAATATGTAAACAATGCGGACAAATATGTTAATATCAATATTAAATGGTCCAATTTTGCAGGAATTAATATATATACGAAGTTCAATTAAATAGGAACACGTAGCAATGATTTTGGGCATGTAGTCCTTTAGATAAGTACGATTTTCAGCACATGCCGCATGTTGGAAAAATGCATGAAGTTATATGTATGTAGATACATACATTTGTACATAAAAAAAATTGCTTATATCGCTCGGTTGCCTTTTGTTTTCACTTTTACAATTTGCCACTGCAGACTTCATTTCGGCTTGTAATGTCTCAATAATTGTGTAAAACTACGCAGAAATATTAATGCACAAATAGTTAAACTGGAAATGTTTAGTTATTTTCTCACTGGTTTTGGGTTAGTCGGCGGAAGGGAGGGGGCGTGGGTCTTGATATCTAACCCAGTAGAAAGAGCACAGTTCACACTTTGTAAAAAGTTACACCTGATCCCTCGAAAAATTTCACATACCCCTGGGGCCCTATTGGAAAACGGTCTAAAATTTGCATTTTGACACCGGAAATGTAAACTTGATAAACAGTGCAGAACACCTTTCTATTGTCAAAGGTATTCAACATTTCTTGTGCATATGACTCCGGCTACGCCATCCACAGTATATTTGCGTAGAACTCACTCCGAAATTCACAAAAAAGTGCATTTTTCAGACCGAATTTATTAATAAATTAGTGACCGCAAATTACAAAATTAGATTTTGTAGACCCTTGACTACAAGCATGTGTAAATTATTTTGATCCGGTGCCCATTCGGACACAATAGCCCGAAATCATTGGGCAAATAACTAAACCGTACCCAGTTAAATCGTTATTTGGTTTTCTCAGTCAACAATTGCACCAAGATGACGTCACGCACACAGCTGATTCTGTCAAATTCACAAAGAGCGGATTAGCGGTACAGCAATCTCTATTTCTCTCAATCGTGTGTCCCACCCAACACAAGCTAAAGGAGTTTGTTTTTTACTTTTTAAATGTGATAATGCCATTAAAGCATTAAATGGGCCTTAACATTCTATTAGCTATATACAAGAAAGGCGCTTTCAACGAAACATTTATAGTTTGTCTAAAATTTGGAAACAAATCCATAAACTCAGAGAGTCGGGTGGCATCGTTGTCCCACCCGCCTCTTTTGAAAAATGTCTATTCTCTGTGTAAAATATATATTGCTTTACTAGTTTCGTAATAATCTGATATCTGACTTCAAGTGTTAAGATTTTGAGACTTATCCAATAAATGGTTAAAGAGAAATTACTTAAAGTTTGAGCAAAAACGTGTTAAACCTGCCACGTTTGGATGCCCCGTTTTCACAAATTGGTCTATTTTGTGCACTCCCTTCTAAAGCTATTGATTTTGCAGCTGAATTAACCAATTCACTGATCCTAGCACCTAGCACTTGTTGAAAAGAAACAGGAATCAATTAGAAAATGGAATGCAAAAATTAGAGCCAATGTCGTATTCACAATTATCTAATTCATCATATTACACAAAATCAACAGAAAATTAAGGATGGCAAAATCATAACCATTGTAAAATGCACAAAATTTTAAAATGTGGTAGATTTTAAACTTACGGTGGTAGATGTGGTAGAAACACAATTTAGCAAAAAAGGTGGTAGATCTACTATAAAAGTAGTATAGACCGCACACTGCTTGTACAAGTCTCGGGTTGTGCGCAATGATTTTATGTAGTTTAGGGGACCTATAAGTTTGTTTTTCGTTATGCAAATAAGCATACCGATTCTCTGTTTTTGTTAAAGCAAGTAATATAAAATTTTCTGTATAACTATGGATTTAATTATACAATTTTGTTTGTTATTTGTTTTTCAAATAAATGTTTAAAAATAAGAGTTGTGTTTGCTTTTTTGATACTTTTTCGTCCTGGCAATTGATACATTTTTTTTCAAGCTCGCGGCAACGCTGGTTGTGTATTCTTTTTCTTGAGTAAAATTCCAGAAGCAACATGGAAAAAGCTGCTTTTTCTTAATGGCAAATTGTTACGAGTAAGAATTTATCCAGTAAAATCTTGCGACTTCCTCTAAAATTTTTCCTCTCTCAACTTCTCCTACTTTGCGAATTTCATGCAAGTTTTTGCGTACAAAAACGACAAATTTGTAACAATTGTTACGAACTATCATAAACTAGCACGTAAACATACAGAGTTTATATTATATGACTATCAATCAATTGTGCAACGTACTAGTTGTCCTCTTTTATCATTAGGCAATGTCGCTAACTTGCTTTCGCTCTAATTATTTGGCAACTAGTCATGTTACGGACACCAGATTTGGACTCAGTAAAAAAACATAAAGTACACATAGTCCCTTTAGTGTTATAGGTTTAGAGGTGTTTGTGGTTCTCTGTTATTTTTCGTTGTTTGTATTTTCAATTGTTTTGGGAAAATAATGCGGTTGTTCACGCTCGCCTGGTGATCAGGTTATATGGTTAAAAATAATTTTTCTGTAGTGCATTTTATTGCTGTACAACAATAAAGTACATTTCAGAAAAATCATTTTTAACCTGATAACCAGCCAAGCATGAACAACCACATTATTCCTGTGTAATGTAAATGTAATGCATAGGACAGCTGAAACCATTTGTTAAAAATGATAAAGTTATATTAAAAATTGACTTACAAAAAACCCGAAAGAGGAATTTAAAGTTATTCGTTCAAACCGGAAATTCCGAAAAAAACTATAGTTTGTACTAAGTGGTAATATAAACTAGGGATGTTGCGAATGTGGAATTTTAGACATCCGCGGATGCGAATGCGGATGCGGATGTTTAAAAGCTAACATCCGCGGATGCGGATGCGAATGTAATGTATTTTTAAGAAATAATTTAGTTGGGTGATTTAGGTAAATATAAAATGGAAAGGTTAATAATTTTTAATAATCTGCCTAATCCAGAGTTTTGCCCGAAAAAAATTTACAAGAAAATTTGCATTCCGCCCATAGTAAATATGTACATGAAAACCAAAAGTGAAAAGTGAACCGGTTCGGGGAAAATTAAACACCGTTTTTTCGAAAGAATTCTTCATTCTCATTCTTTTGGTTGTTTCGGAATTTGTCACGTCATCATCGTTTTTCGATTTTAGTTTTTATAACTCATTTTTTATGCTTTCTTCTGTGACTGGTTAGATATACGTCTGTGCACTTGCACAATATTCCAGGCACCGAAAATAACAGTTATTTTTTCCGAGTTAAATTTGGTCTAATATTTTTATTCCGAAATAAAAGTCCTATCCGGATAATAAAGAAATTGCTTATCCAAATTAAACAAATTTGGTATCATATGAAAGGGGACTGAAATAGCTTTTAAACAGAAATAACGAATGAAGGTTACCACCTCTATTTATATTTTTTATAACTTAATACTAAAGAAATTCATGTAAATACTTACCTGACCCAATGTTTGTTCTATGGTAATTAATTAACATTTTTTATTGAAATATTTTTCAATGTGTGGCTTTCCTCTTTTAGACATTTCAGTTTTAAAGCTATTTAAGTCCCTTTTACATTGGATTCCAAACTTGTTTAATTTGGATAAGCGGTTTGTTTATTATCCGGAAAGTATGTACTCTTATTTCGGAATAACAAATATTTGGCGAAATTTAACTCGTAAAAAAGCAACTATAATTTTCGGTCCCTTCAATATTCCCATTCGCAAAAGATCCGCATTGATTTTTGCGAATGCGAAAGCGAATGCGAATGTTAAATTTAATGCGGAAGCTCCGCGGTTGGGAATGCGAATACGAATATTCGCAACAACCCTGATATGTACATACGTATGTACGTTTCGGTACAATTTAGTACATACATACATATTGTGCATGTATACCATAATATACATACATATAAGAACCGTTGACTGCAAAATCCTGTATTGTTGCTCATAATTTTATGCCTATTATTCTAACCCAACTTTGTATGTATGGATGTGTAAAGGTCAAATAATTTCAACAGTGAGTTGTATGTACATACATACATATATACACACATACGAACGCTATTGTATATCAACAAGCAAATAAAAAACCATTTTAGTTTAAGCTGTCATTTACATTAAGTCAATCAAATAATGTATGTGTATATACATACATATGTATGTAGGTATGTATATTTGTATTAAATGGATAAAACAAATTGAACGCGTTTAACCTCCAACTTAAATAAATAAATAAAGCAGCGCAATAATGTGCCTCAAGCTTAATTTGAAAATTCTTCATTTCTTTTCTTCACTTTTATATGAAACTATGCACCCTCGGTCTGCGTATCTTTGGAAACTCGGCTACTCTTACCAGAGAGCAGATGGCCGAGGCGCTAATATCAGCTGTATGCTGTATTGGTTTGGACTTTTTTCTCCTAATTTGCAATTTTTTCTTTTTATACCCGAGCGCACTTGTGCACAAGGGTATTATAACTTTGTTCACATAACGGTTGTTTGTAACAGGCAAAACGAATCGAGATAGATATAGACAAATGTATACATAAATGATCAGAATGAAAAGAGAAATCGATTAAGCGGTGACTGTCTGTCCGTCCGTGCGTCCGTCTGTGCACACGATAACTTGAGATATCTTAAGCAGTGTTTGCATTATTCAACTTTGCGTTCAACAATTGCGTTCAACTCAACGCAGGGTTGCACGAAAAAAAAGTTGAATGGCTAAATGTTGGCTGGCGACCAACTTTGTTGAAAGCGATTAGTTGAAAGGCCATTCAACCAAAAGTTGAATGCAAAGTTGAACAATGCAAACACCTTTTTATGGCGAATATTTTGATATTTTTTCATATTTTGATATTTTTAGCCATTCAACTTTTTTTTCGTGCAACCCTGCGC
>NW_016158766.1:108992-112177 GCF_001687245.7 Rhagoletis zephyria
GCCCACTTATGATCACATATATGTATCTCGCTAACCGTTCTAGCAATTTGAACCAAACTCGGTATGGTTATTGTGCTTGCCACATAAAAGCAAAGCGTTGAAAATTATTGAAATCGGACTAAAATTACGACCGCTTTTCATATAACGGTATATTTCAGAAATGCTTGAAACTGCAATATTTCGAAATTTAAGGACGCTAATTTACTTAAAATTTATACACCCCGGCTTATCGTGTAGCGGTAGCTTTCGGAAAGGTGGAAAACATATATTTAATAATTGCGCCGGGTATTTAATGTTCGGCTACGCCCGAACTTAGACTTTCTTACTTGTTTGGTTTCACCTTTTACTCTAATTGTTTTACTATCCAATAAAGGCTATTTTTATGGCGGGTCCATGTCATAAAATAAAATTCGCTTCCCCGAATCAACCGTTTGGAAAACAGTAAATTAATGAAATGGTTATCTGGTTGTATGTGGACAAGTGTTACATGTTGTTCAATCTAGTAAATAATTCGACATGCGTAGGAGTGCCATAGCTCATTTGGTGGTGTTATTATTGGTTGATTTTAAAAAACGATTCAATAAAATTAGCAACACATTCGACATCTGAAATCCTGTGCAAGTAAAAGCGCGTGGCAAGAATAACTTTCAAAATTAAAATTATTTTGTATTAATCCATATATAAGTACATACACACATACATTACACAAAATCATTAATCACTTATCTATTTGATAGTTTAATGCAAATTATTTTGGTACCATTTCTGCAAAGGACACATGCTTTAAAATGTTAAGGGCCGTTTTCTGAAGTAAACATTAACTTTAAAGCTCACTTTGTATTTAAAGGTTGGATTAAAAATAAAGCTATGTCTAAAGTTAAGCATTTCTACTACCGGTTTTTGACGTATGTAAGTTTCTTGGTTGTAAACCAATTTAAAACCGGCATTAAAATGATTTACTTTAGATACAATCATAAATTTTAATGCAACCTTTAAATATAAAGTGAGCTTTAAACTTACAGGTTATTTAAGAAAACGGCCCTAAGTATACTTTTGGGTAATATCAAAAATTGTATATAAAATGTGGAACACTTAACTTTTTCATCTGATTATGTTTGATTTCTTTTTGAGAACAACCATGCGCTAGTTAGGCATGCAAACACATATATCCCGTATTCCTCGGCTAAATCTAGTGAAACTGTCAAAAAATAAAACCTCGATTAGAGCGAAAGAGTAAAACTAACTAGTAATTTTTAGCAAAAAAAAAAACCGACTGCAACTCTCATATAAAAAAAAAATATATATATATATCTCATGATCCGCTGATCGGATCTTAACCAGATAAAACCTCGATTAGAGCGAAAGAGTAAAACTAACTAGTAATTTTTAGCAAAAAAAAAACCGACTGCAACTCTCATATAAAAAAAAATATATATATATATCTCATGATCCGCTGATCGGATCTTAACCAGATTAGTATGGGACCACCTCTGAGACACTACCTTTCCGATGCAAAAAGAATTATCGAAATCAGTTGACGTAGTCCAAAGTTATGCGGTAACATACATAAAAAAAAAAAAAAAAAAAAAAAAATATTCCGACGAACTGATAACCTCCTCCTTTTTTGGAAGTCGGTTAAAAAGTAGATCGCTTTCTAGTAGGGCTGTGCGATTATTCGATTACTCGAGCAAGTTGGTTAATCAATTATTCGGTTAATCAATTACTCGAGTAATCAAGATTTTTGATTAACCAAAAAAAAAATATTTGAGTAAGTTGCTTTATGATTAATCAACATTTCGAGTAAAATGAGTAATCAACATTTCAACTCTTTACATATGTAAAAGTAGTTGAAGTTCCTTGATACTTTGAAACCAACGTTTCTGTTTTCAAAAACTAAAACGAAAAATTTTTTTCATATACAGAATGTAAAAAAGAAAATAAGCATTTTCCCAAGCAAACTCTTTTAACGAGCAAAATTATTTTTTTTGAGTAATCATAATTTCCAATTAATCGAATAATTGAGTTATTTACTTTATGATTAATTAAAAATTTGAGTAATCAATTAATCGCACAGCCCTACTTTCTAGTAAAAATGGTAACAAATTTAATAAAAAAAATTGTTTGTAAACGCACTCAGATCTTTTTTAATTTGGCGCTGCAACCGCCTAAGCGATTTTGACTGAGTTCTCTAACGTTAGAGAAACGTTTCGATTTTACATCGAAAATAAGGTTAGAGAACTATGTTAGAACATTTGAAATCAATTAGAATTCAACATTAGAACACGATTAGATCTCTAAACTTTTTCTCTATAGCTATACTTCCCGACAGTTTCTCTAATCGTCTCCAAACCTTCTACCTTAGAGAAACATATTAGATTTCAAATCGTTTTTCAATCGTTCTGCAGCGCTAATGTTTGTTGGGAAATCACGCCAGTCGTGTCTCATAACTGCCAACTGACCCACCTCACTTGGTCTTTACATCGCAGTGGGGGCCTACCTCTTCCTCTGATACCACCAGCGGGTTCCGAGTTGAATGCTTTCAGAGCTGGAGCCCCAAACCCATTTTAATTGACCACCATATTTTAATAATTCATCCAACTTATTAAATAATATGAATGTAAGTTTTTAAACATGTGGCAACCTTCGGCAAACATTTCAAATGTTCGAAATAAAGATTTCCAACACTCTTTCGTTTGACACCCATATTTTAATATTTCATATAACTCGTGTATAAGTTAACTAAATTAGATTTTTCAAACAGGTGGCAACCCTCTTCAGAATATTATCAAACTATTTTATTCGTAACCCCTTTCGTGTGGCATTCATATGGTGATGCATATTTTTATTACCTAATTCGCTTGATTCAAATTGAATTTGATTTTTTAAACAGGTGGTAAACCACCTATAATTAAGTTAAGAAAATAGCTTTTAAAACATATTTCGATTGATGCCCATTTTGTATTTATTATTTTATTTTTTTAAGTAATTTTAATTTAATTTATTAAAAGCTTTACGAAAAAGATCTGACGTTATTAGCGCGCACAAGGGATGGGTTTTGGGGTCAAACCCCCCCCCTTAAGCAAATAACCTCAAATACAAACTGTATCTTAAAGCTCAGAATCCAGCTCTCAAGAAAAATCACAAGAAATATTCTTTATTATAGGCTAGTATGCAGCTCTCAAGAA
>NW_016158767.1:0-1007 GCF_001687245.7 Rhagoletis zephyria
ATTGGATTTGCTCACACAAGCTCTTGGCTCAATCTTTATCCATTCGTCCGGAAATATACTAGCCAGAAATGCGATTGCCTTATAAAAAGGAGAACCATTTTGAAATATGAGTGTTTTTACTCTTTAGACAAAAAATTCTACAACTTCACATACGCGGTTTTCATTTTGCTGATACGCGGTTTTGCACTTTAAACGACGATATACATATATGATTTTTGTTTCTTTACAGAGCAGTTATATAACTTTATAAAAACCAAATTTCTTCAGTGTCGAATTTATTCAAAACACTGGTTTTTAATAAACACTGAAACTAGTTTAATGATGTAGTTGTTTTCAAATTCTTTTGTACAATGCGGAATTTCGAAAGAAAATGAGTTAAGGCCTTTATATATTAAGGTAACGATATGTATAATATATATATATATATATAATAACTAGTAGTAATACCTAATACATATTTCCGAAAGTATGTATGCATATAAGTTAACACAGTCAATATTCTCTGTTCACAAAAATACAGAAACAGCAAATTCACATTTTGTGCGAACGGTAGTGATCGCGACAAAATGTGAAGAACTCTTTTATTAATTTACTTACCTGTTCCATTTGCAAATTGATGACTAGCCAACATTAAATTACAACAATATTTAGCGGAAGCGATCGCGACGGAATATAAGCCGCCGCGACTTGCAATAACAAAATAAGTAAGAAATAACCCAATTATTATGAATTTAGCAAGTAAGCGATATTGTATAAAATTTCCATAAACAAAATACCGATTTAGCAAGTAAACAATTTTATTGTAAATGAAAATCATTATATTAGCAAGTAAGCAATTTTTTATTATAAAAAGAATATTCAATAAAATAATACAGGTTCAGTTGTAAACGGTAATCATTACTACAAGTTGTGTTTCCACTGGCGACCAGGCAATAACTGGCGCCCAACATAAATAATAGTGTACCTAAGTGTGGAAAAAGTAAAAAACTTTATTAGAAATAAACAGG
>NW_016158767.1:4758-10753 GCF_001687245.7 Rhagoletis zephyria
ATTATATTAGCAAGTAAGCAATTTTTTATTATAAAAAGAATATTCAATAAAATAATACAGGTTCAGTTGTAAACGGTAATCATTACTACAAGTTGTGTTTCCACTGGCGACCAGGCAGTAACTTATATGTACCAGGTTGCATCCTAAACAGATGGACAAAATCAGTGTGAAAACATAACTGTGGTAGGTGCTTATTGTAAGGCAATTGTAAGGCATATATATATAGATGGATTTACATCCCATAGGTTCACATCCCATAGGTGCACAATTTTTAATCAGTTATAGCTTTGGAGCCGTAAGTCACATGAGATTAATATTCGCTTTTGAGACAAACAAACACATTACTCTGTGGAGTTCTTTGTTCGAATTCCGCGCAATATGTATACTTATACTTTTGCTAAGCTTCCATTTGGAATATTAAGTGGAGTAACATCGAAAGAAAAAAAACCATAAGCACCACGAGATTGATATTTATTTTTAAGACACATACACACATTACTCTATGAGTCTTTTGTTTAAATTCTATACGTGTGGGGCTGAACACCTTTTGCAGAGAGCACCTTTCTGAGTAGGCGGCTTTTGGCCGCTCTTAGGGATTATAACCCTCACTAAGTAGAATTCTCCTTTTTGTGTTGCCGAAGAAGAAGTTATTAATAAATTAGTGCCCAGATATAGTAAATTTTGTTTTTATAATAAAGTGTGGTATTTTTTTCGCCTTTGGGCACAGCAACCCAAAGTCGTTGTACAAATAAATAAACAGTACCCCTAAACAGTACCAGGAAATTAACTCACCTTCAAGTATTCATCCTGAAGAACAGCAATTAAAGCTTGTAGTATTTCCGGTAAAAAATTACTAATTGTCTTCCGCGAAATATGTGTTAAAAACTCTAACGACCANTCATCCTGAAGAACAGCAATTAAAGCTTGTAGTACTTCCGGTAAAAAATTACTAATTGTCTTCCGCGAAATATGTGTTAAAAACTCTAAAGACCGAAAGGAGTCCCCAGTCGCTAGGTAGCGGAGTGTAACAGCAAGGCGAACTCTTGAAGTTATGGCACATCTCATATTTGTATCAGTTTTTTTATTCTCGAATCCACCTATATACATGCATGTATATACATACATACATATCAATATCAGTTTCGTCACAAAAAGATCAAAAAATTATAATATATATANATATAATATATAATTACCTTTGAAAGAATCTCATTAAACTGGTCAATGGACATCCTACAAAAGTTATTGAAGTCCTGTCCTTCTTCCCATAAAATGTCTTTGAGGAGATTTGCTTCCAAATCGTGAAGGCCTCTTTGTGCCAAAAACGGATTCACCCAAAATTTATGTTTTTTCCTTTTTCGCCTTTCTTCTATAATTTTTTGCAGATTTTTCAATTTTTTCAGCGCTTCTATGCAAAGCATATGCCTACTTGGCGCCATTTTGCAAATGCTTATATCAATATATAAAAAGCCCACACACAAATATTGCTACTGATATAATTTATATCTAGCGACCAAAATGACAGCTGGGCAGCAATAAATTTTATCCTGTGGAGATGGCCAGTAAGCGGGCATTGGCTAGTGTTCAATATTTCAATACTCACATGTTTTTGTGTTGAGAGGTTTAAATTCCAATAGATGAAGCCTGGAAATCATATCTTAATGTTTTATTGAAAATCATCTATACTTTTTATTTTATGTATATTTATACCACATCTAATTTGTTCGAAATGCAACGCGAAATGCCGAGCCGTGAATTGATATCACGAAATATGCCACACGTTCAATATTTATTGACAGATATTTATCGATATACATATAGAGGAAATCGAGCCCTAACCGCCAAAATAACGTAAGCGACATTTTTTTCAAAATTTTCTTTTTGATGCAGAAATGCATCTAGATGCTCTAGGAATATTTAGGACGTTATTTTGGCGGTTAGGGCTCGAAATGAAAAAGGAGGTTTGAGCAGCAGTTTGTGCGGTGTATTTGGGCCCTTTAGCGCTACGGTATATGCGCTTAAGTCGATTTTTAACCGACTTCCAAAAAAGGAGGAGGTTATCAGTTCGTCGGAATATTTTTTTATTTATGTTACCGCATAACTTTGGACCACGACAACCGATTTCGATAATTCTTTTTGCATGGTGGAAAGGTAGTGTCTCAGAGGTGGTCCCATACTAATCTGGTTAAGATCCGATCAATGGATCATGAGATATATATATATATATATTTTTTATATGAGAGTTGAAGTCGATTTTTTTTTGCTAAAAATTACTTGTTTTAAATAATTTTTTATTCTGAGGCTAAGATCCCGTTCAAAAGACAAGAGCTTAAAACGCGTTTTTATGAAAATTATATTTTTAAACGCGTGCGTTTCACAAATTATTGTAATATCTTCTTTATACACGTACGTATACACAGATTGAATAAAAATGTGTTTATATACGTATGTAAATGTATCTATTATATAAGGCCTCGAGCGCCAGATTAGCTTAACTGACATTTCAAAAAAAGTTGAGGTGCATCTTAAAATGCATTACCAGAATCGAAACGGTAATAGCTCGGGACACGCCCTTTTAGTTTTCTTTCACTATAATATGTAGAATCACGTAGGTGCAATGCATTTTTTAGTAATACTAGGTTCACATATAAGTAGATTATCCTCATTTTCGAGCTTAACACCCTAATCTGTAATTATAACAAGAGATTAGCCATACACAATTCGTCCCTTGTTAATCTGTAATTATAAAATAATCTCAGATTTAACCGATAACTTTTCGGTGTCCATCCTAGTTTTGTCGATTGTTTTTGCGAAAGAGAGGAGAAATGCCAAATGTAAAAGTAAACAAAAATGAACTCTAGCAAGTAAAAGAGGTTTGTAAAGGTATTTTTTAATAAAATGTTAAGTTAAAAAATATTTATATTGCTTTTTATAGCAGAAAAACGTGATCACGGTGGCACAGAGAAGAAACATAACTTTTCCTTGAGATGTGAGAATAACAAGCACAACCAATTTGACGGCTAATAATCTGAAATTTGCCTGTGTAAACGGGGTGATTAAAAAACGAGTTTTGATTGAGATAATATTGATATGTGAACATAGTTTAAAAGACCGCATTTATTTTTTATAGATCCTTCGTTCTCATATTACTAAAAATGTTTTTGTAGAAAGGCTCCTCTGGCCCTCATGGCCTCATATGTAAAATAAATTTGTTTAGTTTTCTTTTAATAAAACTATTTATTGTACCCATGTCTTATTTATGTCAAATAAATTAGGTTTGTTTTTACAGTTTATTGTATAATAAAACGTTGTTTTTTACTTGGTAACTTTTAGGTATCTTTTTTTGTAAATTGTGGTCAGAAAATTTTATGTCGTGTGTCAACCGTGTATACAAGCAGCACGCTTTAGTATCGATACGAACAACAGTTTCGTTCCCGCACAATAGGTGTTTATAGTAACTTCTCCAGTAAAAAATTGCAGGCAGAGCGTAAAAGCCAAATAGAGCGTGAAATTTAAAAGAATAGATAACTACCCTGACGGAAGCAAGTGATTTTTTTTTATCAACTAATTGAAATACTACTTTAAAACAAATGTAATTGGCAAATGTTTCGAATTTTGATACTCTTTTTATTCAAAGAAACAATTTGTGTCTTGAAAGTATGAAAAAGCACATGTGAAGTGCAGAACGCGAGCGTATTCAACAGAGACATACTTAGTTTGGAGTTGTTTAAACCAAATTCATTTTAAAGTAGTTGAAATTAAATGCAGAGTCGGACAGTCGACTTGCTGCTTGCACACAATTAAAACTAAACATTTGGAAGCACATTTACATGTCTGGCTGTAGCTGAGCGTGCAAAGATGTTTGCTACAATTGGTCGCAGCCAAGAATGTCCAGATCAAAACTCATTTACATTTAAATTTTTAATTTCGGTTTTTCTTAGTTATGAAAAAGGATCTGTAAAGTGCAGAACGAAAGCATATTCAAACATACATTCAGGAAAAAGCAATTGGCTGCTTCCTAGGACATCGCCATGTTAAATAAATGAGTTTGTTGCAGGTAAAATAGGGAGAATTTCAACTAGTTATCATTGAAAATAAAGTAGTTTATAAATTACTTTCAAACTAATTAAATTTCCTGCAGGGTATAGATAACTAGCAGGAAAAGTTATTGAACGCAAAACTTATAAAAACTTGCAAGTGGATAGTTGTTGCCAGTGATCGGACTTCTACCACATTGTGGTACCACATCTACCACACAAGGTCTGAAATCTACCACATATTCTTGTCTTTGAGTAGTTTAATTTCTGCTCGAGATGATTTTCTTAATTTTAAGAGCAAAAATTGTCCAACACTAAACACTAACAACAGGCAGAATGGGAGAATAAAATAGACCGTAAAATAGTAAATTTTCTCAATATACGATTTTTCGACAGGAAACGTGGTTTTATTTTGTTAAATTGCAAAATATATGAGTTATAAAAAGAATTAATAGTGAAAATGTTAAAAAACGGCGGTTTTTGTGAAAGTACTAGCGTTGCTTACTTTTATTTGAAAATTGTCAAAATCGGCAAATCCCAAGTATCGGTTTCTGGAACGTGCCACATTTGTTCGATACATCGTGATGTGATAAAAAGAAAAGGTGGTAGCACTCCGCAAGGTTGCAGAAATCTTTCCAAATATGTTCGAAAAATATCATGATATGGAAAGAACTGCTTTACACTGTCAACGAAAAAATTGCTAAAACTCAACGTAATATTTAGCAACTTCAGTCTTGCACTTTGTCATACTAAAATTAATTTTTTTTTAATTCTAATTAAAATGTTTGCAATTTAGGTGAAGCTTTGCGGAATTTTTTTAATTTTTGCTTCTACCACACACATTTTTAAGTCCGATCACTGGTGTTTGCCCTGTTTTGACATACATTCTGCTGTAAAGATTTTACTGTTTATAAATCAGTTTTAAACTCTTTGCTTTACATACAAGCTCTTACACAGTCCAGTACATCATTAATATTTTGATTTCCACTAATTTTACTTTTGTTTACGCTTACCCAATCCAGCAAATGGCAGCTTTTGACATTCATTCTTCTTCTTCTTCTGATAGCTAATTTCTGCTAGTATTTAGTCTGTTCCAATAGCAGCCCGGTTTACAGGATTTAAAGCGCAGTTACCCACGGACGTAAAAACGGAAAACTTGTCAGCTGACACGATCTATCTTATGGGATCTGCGTGTTAACAAAAACACACCACCGCATGACCGTGACGTAGACGTTGCTTCTCTCTCTTTCTATCAACAGCATACTTGATATCTTTCTAAGTACTTCTACGCTACGCTACGTACACGTTCGGGGGTAACCGCGCTCTTAGCCAGAACTTGCAGGAAGTCGTTCCTATTAACATAAAACCTGTATGTGGGAACACTTTTGAGAGAGTATCTGGGCAACTGTTCCTAGTCAGAAGTTACAGGATTTAGTCCGGAGTTTTTTTTTCCTGTAAGTTCATTAAAGTGTCAAACGATCAGCTGATTTGCATGTGCAAACAAAAACAAAAAGCGGTGAAAGCAATGCACCCTATATTTGTAAAAAAAAAATGGAAGTAAACAACGAAATGTTTGAATATTTATAGATTTTCATAATTATCTTGTGATATTTTAGCGAAATCAGTGTTTTACAAATGACATGTAAACAAACTGACTGACGTTTTTACAGGAAATAGTGCTTTTTGCGTTCCCGTGCACTTCTGCATCTGTTCTCCTTTTACTCTCACTTGAGAGAGTAAAATTGTAGTTTGACAGTTCCACAGGTTTTAGTCCCAAGTTCAAAGGAACAGACTAATTATATGGGGCACCGAAATTGCGCATATGGAAACTGTGCATTTAGACATTATTTCGGTTTCAACCGAAACTGTGCATGTATGCTTTATTTCGGTTTTTACCATATGTATTATTTCGGTTTTAAAACGAAACTGTGCATGTATGCACTACTTCGTTTTTTTTT
>NW_016158767.1:12284-16109 GCF_001687245.7 Rhagoletis zephyria
TGTGCATATATGCATTATTTCGGTTTTTTTCATATGCATTATTTCGGTTTTCAACCGAAACTGTGCATATATGCATTATTTCGGTTTTTTCGTATGCATTATTTCGGTTTTTTTTCATATGCATTATTTCGTATGCACAGTTTCCATATGCACAATTTCAGGGTGCCTAATTATATACAAAGCAAGGCATACAAAATAACGGTAGTACTTTGTTTGAGTCGCAAAAAAAATTCACCATTTGAATTGGAGAAAGTAATTAATTTTTATACTACGTACCTGCAAATAGTACACAATACTCATATCTGTAATAAGAAAATTTTGAGTAATTTGTTCGGATTTTGAGGATTTTTCATTTTGAGGAATTTGGTAATTTTTTTTTGCGGCAACACTGAGTTGTACGCATGGATGGCGAGGCTCCACTGGAAAGATCCTTCATAGAATGCGGAAGAATGTTGATTGAGCGTGTTTCACAACACGATCAGGTAATGTAGAACCGATAATCTTGCGATGCTTCTCTCTTCAAAAAGCTCTTAAAAATTGCATTATTGGAAATCTTTTTTGCGGCAACCTTCAGTAAGGTAGAAAATTTGAAACACAGAAATTTGATAATGTGACCAATGACTAAATTTATTTTCAGGGCTACCAGCGGAATCAAAAAAATTGAAATAAATGATGTATGAAATTAATGGTAGCACAAATGTGTACATATTATCAAATCAATATTGTCTACCAATTCAATTTCTTACTGCAATCACATACTGAATATATCAAGTCAAAATGACATTTTACGTCAGTCACAATTCTAGTGATTGTAATTTTTTCACATTTTTATAAGCGTTTAATACAAATACAAGTATGATGTACTACTCAATAACATGTACATATGTACATGCGTACATACACTCCCAGTCATTTGAATAGCACACCCTATTTGATTTTCAGTACGTACAAATTTTCTTTTGTTTGTTTAATATTTATTATTTCTTTATAAAAATGTAGCATATTTTACGGGTAAATCCGATTTTAAAATTTTACACAAATTTAAAAAACATGTCAACAAATGTGTGCTATCCTAATACAAAATACAAAATACCGTTGATTTTTGACAATTTTTTTTTGTATGTATGCGTTTCGCCTTACGGCTTCCCAGTAGGTTGCCAGGTACTGCAAATTATTAATACTTTCTACCTCACTTTTCATCTGCGGAGCATAACAACTTCCATGACTATTCCCCATGACTAACACACAGCGATGGCCGAGTTTATTTTATATGGAAATAAATGCATGACACCGTCAACAAAAGAATTAAAAATAAAAAAAACGGTATTTTCTAGCCACTTGAAACTTGCACTTTATTATACTAAAATTGAATGGACTACAAAGCAGCATACCCGACTTTTTTTTTTAAATATTATTAAGTTATGCCGAATTTCCACTAGGCATTGAAATTACAAAAAATGTGTGCCATTTAAAAAAATTCCATGTGTAAATGAACTTAATGATTATTTTTTAATGTAATGAGACGATTATTTGTTAATGCCCGACTTAGTCATTTGTCGTTTTTGCCATTTAATGCCTAGTGGAAATCCAGCATTATGCACTGTCGGTCATTAGGATAGCTCACCCCTTTGTTGACATGTTTTTTAAATTTGTATAAAATTTTAGAATCGGGTTTACACGTATGCTAAATTTTTATAAAAAAAATTATAAATATTAATAACAAAGGAAAACTGTACATACTAAGGATCGAAATGCTGTGCTATTCAAATGACAGGGAGTGTATGTGAGGAGCAGCATAAAAAATGAATTTTGGATTTTTATCGGCGGCAGCCGCGGCTGAGGCATTGCAACCACACTTTGACCACTGTGCACACTCAACACCCAACCACAATGCATGTGGTGTGAATTCGGGGTGCAGAGGCGTTTCTAAATGGTTATCCTATTGAGGTTTTTTGTTTTCTTATGGTACGTGATGAATCAAAAGAGGCGATGCCATCAATATGAAAAAATGCTAATTGCATATACAATATCATCGTCATAGTGCCTTTGCTAATTGTAATTAATGATTATGTAGCAAAATCAGAAATAAAATACAAATACATAGATAATAAGAAACACGAAACATAGGAAATTCAAAGGCATCGGCATAGGTCCTTACTCTTAATATATACATACAAACATAATATAGTGTATTCTTCCTATATTTATAAACATTACGATTTGCTCATGACATAGGGTGAACTCATTGTATGTTAATTTAAAAAAAGCAAGTCATTGTCGATTTTCGGGAAAATCAGCTATACATAATGTGTATGTGTGTGAGATAAGTTTTCAATTCTTATACATGACCGCGATTAAGGTCAATGTGAATTACTGCTTATAGAAGGTTCTGAGATAATATGTACATATATACATACATACATACCATTCATTGTGTAAAAAAGTTTATGCTAAAATCAGGGCCGCGAAATGAATATCGATATTTTAAATAAATTGATGTTTATTTTTATTTTTATATATCTCTTCAATACTCCAAAACGAGCAAAAGTAAATCGGCACCAAAAAGTGAGGTTTGTAAGTTTTTCTTCAAAGCAAACGATGCGCTGGTATTGTGCAACGTTTGCAATAAGCAGCTCAAAGCCAGTGGAAATACATATTACCAATCTTATTTTACACAATAAAGTCAAGTAGAAAAAAATTTTTGCGAAATATTTCAACATTTCAAAGGCGTCGTTCGCCTTCCGATTTAGCTCTCCGAATAAAGATGACGAAGAAAGAAGTTTTAATTCAAATATGGAGTTAAAAATCCTTTATTCAACCGAAATATTATTATTATTTGAATTTTCAAACTGATTATAAAAAACCATGATATCGTTTGTTGCTCAGATATTCAGAAACAGCAACGATCTTAGGATTGTTTGGAAGCTGTTTTCTTTATGATATGTCGTGTTAGTCAGCCATCATCAATTATAGAGGATGAAGGTGTATTAAAAAGTACTGAATCTTTGTAAACACGATTAGGAAGAAGTCTCCTACATGGCATTTTCCTGACCGAAGATCTTTGAACNTCGTGTTAGTCAGCCATCATCAATTATAGAGGATGAAGGTGTATTAAAAACTACTGAATCTTTGTAAACACGATTAGGAAGAAGTCTCCTACATGGCATTTTTCTGACCGAAGATCTTTGAATAGAAACACGCCAAATGAAAAGTTTTCTAGGATTAATTTCGCACTTCTTCACATACCGTTAAAATACTTTCAGCTTGAAATTGGCAGTTTGGGGGTCCTTCAATCAAACCCCCAAAAATCAGAGTTGCAAACTTTGTACTAAATTAAAAAAATAAATAGTATCGCCCAGTTGTCGAAATGCTTGTCTTCAGTATAGAGGCAATAATGCTTCCTGTTGATGATAGTTTTGAAGTCTACTAGCATTCCAATATATATATATATATGCCCGAAGATGTCTACCACCCTGCTATTGAGATATCTTACGAAATTTTAAACGATGGTCAAAATTGCGATGTCCAAACATACGAACCAAATATTCGCTTTGATTTTTCGAAAGCCAACTTTAAAAAACTGAATAAAGAATTGTCTAAATTGTCGTGGCCTATATACAAAGAAAAAGTTGAGCAAAGCGTTGCACATTTTAATTGTACTGTACATAGATTATTTGAAAAGTATGTGCCTCAACGCATGTGTGTTCCTGAAGAACAAACACAGTTATGGTTCACTAAAGAACTGAGAAACTTGAAAAACAGAAAGTCACGTTATTTTAGATTACACAAAAAAACCGGCTTACACTCATACTATGTAAAATACTC
>NW_016158767.1:17440-25979 GCF_001687245.7 Rhagoletis zephyria
TTTACCGGCCACTTTATCGTCTCGATATACGAGTTTTCGTTTTCTCATCAGCGCATTAATTTCTCGAATCGATAAATTGTTGCTTACCCGTTGCAACCTTCAAAATTTGTACCCAACTTTAAATTTTGGTTTGGTTTTGGTTTATGAATCAGATATATTAGATATTTCAACCAAGGTTTTGGTTTTTGCTAACAGTTGCTCTTGCTCTATATTTGCTTATGTTGCATTGCCAACCTTTGGAATTTTATGACGAATGTAGTTAAGTTTCACTCTCGGAAATGTAGTGAAGTTTCACTCTACGGAATAACAAATTTATTTTTACAGGTAAGATAAGAAAACGAAAACACTTTAAAGTGAGGAACAATTTATCTGCCCTGTTAGTAAAGGCAACTTTACTGCTTACATTAGAAAACGGCCCTAAGAATTATCCGAAAAGAGTATCTAAATTGAGTCAGTAAATTGAGAAAAACGAATTGTAAGTTGTTGGAAAAGCCATTCAATTATTTAAAGTTGTTGTTATTAAACTGAAAGTTATTTTCGAGATAACTAACAACACTCGACAAAAAACGTCAGCCCTTTTTTAAATAAATTATACGCCATGATACTATCGCAACTGGTAGGTAATTACCCGCAATATGCCCATAAAACGATTGCTCTTTTGTATTAATTTCTTGTGCATATCAAACAGTACCTAAAACATGTCAACTATAATTAAATTATTTTCTTCTTCCTTTTTACAGTAAATTTTAAGAAAGTTCCAACGTAATGTAAAAATCTTAAGCAAATCGTAAAGTATTGAAAAACCAGTACAAATCAGTACAAATTTAAAAAAATCAGGACATTAGCGTACTGATTGAAGGAATGAATAAAATCAGTACGAAAGTTGAAAAATCAGTACTGTACTGATAAAATCAGTTCGTCTGGAAACCGTAATTAAAAGGAAATACTATATTAAATTGGAAAAAAATTCAATTTTTAGGTGCACTAGGACGAAAAAGTATTGAAAATGTCCTTCTGAAACTTTATCCTTGAATATCCTTTGAATTTCCAATATTTATTTTTGAAAAAAATATATGTCAAGGACTAATATGTAAACTACCACATCCTCGTTTAGGATACAAAAATTTGTATACTTCTCTCTTTAAACCATGGAATACTTTCACCGTACGACAAACATAAAATATTTATTCAACACCTTCTTTCTGAGTTCAGGGGTAAAATACAGCAATGCCGCAATTTCAGATTAAGGGCCGGTTGCCCAAAGCCTGGTTGACACTAATCATCGGTTAAACATCGTTATCGACGTTACCGACCCCGTGTTATATGCATGGAGTCGAAAACGTCGATAACGATGTTAACCGATGATTAGTGTCAACCAGGGTTTGAGGACCGGCCCTAACCATCTCAATGTGTGAAGGCTATAACTACATATGGGTCATTCCATACAATATTTACTCCTCAATATTTTTATTTTTGGGGTGAAATATATTTTTTTACATTCTTTATCGAAAAAAACACCTATTATTTTATTTCGTCATGATATTCGAAAATCTCGAAAAAAAATCCCAAAATTTTTAACTCACGGGGAAGTATCTTTTTTCAATTGTTTGCAGTTAATAAAATATTTGTCGGAGAAAATCAGTTAAGGTATCAAAATGTGCGTAATTACCTCGGCTTTCCATGAGAATGTGGGATAGATTAAAAGAATAGAAACACCTAAACTGCAGAAGTTACGAGTTTTTTCATACCTGCGTACATAAACTTTAGTGTAAACTTTATGTACGCAGGTATCAAAAACTCGTAACTTCTACAGTTTTGGTGTTTCCATTCCCAATATTTTACAGCGTACTCCATAAAGTTTGACAACTATTCAGGTTGAAAAACAATCAAACATGTTGAAGTTAATAAAAAATAAATAAAAAATAAAGAAAGCGATTTTTTAATGCAATTTTTATTTTATTTTAATCTATCATCTCATGGAAAGCCGAGGTAATTGGGCTCATTTTGATACCTTAACTGATTTTCTCCGACAAATAGTTTATTAACTGCAAAATATTGAAAAAAGATATATATTGAGTTCAAAATTTCGGGAATATTTTTTCGAGATTTTCGAATATCATGACGAATTAAATAATAGGTGTTTCCTTTTTTTTGATAAAGAATGTAAAAAAATATATTTCACCAAAAAAAAAATATTGAGTTGTAAATATTGTATGGAATTACCCATATGTATGTCATTTAAACAGATTGTTTATAAAAAATCTATTCGCTTACTTTGACGCTTTTGTTTACGGCAGGTATCGCAGCACAGCACCAGCAACAGTGATGATAAAGTTGCCGCAATTATGCTTTTTTTTTGGTAAAATATGAAACCAAAAAATACATTTAGGGTGCTCACAGTTATATGTTATCTACTGTGTTAATTTTGCCCCCAGGTAACTTTAAAACAATTAGGGTGCTCACAGTTCTATATTATCTACTGTGTTAATTTTGCCCCCAGGTAACTTTAAAACAATTAGGGTGCTCACAGTTCTATATTATCTACGATGTTNGTTGTTGGTTCCCATACTAATTAGAGATAACACTTTTGGGCAAAATTACAGGACTTTGTCCGATGTTTTTGTTTCGCATTAAACTGGCATCTCTGATCAGCTAATTATTCGCGCTAAGAAAAAATGGAAAGTGAAACAGAAAAACATAAGGTGGGCGCTATTTGAAAGATTTTTGAATATATATCTGTCTATATTTGTTTTATTGACAATTTGAAACACATGCGCTAAGGGTTGCTCACAGTTCGAGTGTGTTATCTTGCTAAAGTTGTCACCTTTTAACTTTAAAATTAAACTGTGAATACCCTAATTGACACCACACAGACCGTTTGACTATTTGGAAATGCAGCGCTGTGTATATTTCGATTGGTTTTATATTTACGTTGGTTAAAAGCTTACACTTATTTATACAAGTACTTTCTTCCTTCTCTACTTCATAAAAACATCAACTAAATTTATTTTACATTACAAGCTTGGCAATACCGATTTCTTATAGAAATGGTTTTTCTTTTTATACCTCACACCTTTTCTACCAGAGCACGAGAACTTAAAAAAATGTATATATGTGTATATGCGAGTTTTGGGATACAATTAAATTAATTAACAGCGAACTGAATGACCCAATGTTTGCAAACCTTTTTAAAATAGCTCAAGGTATATTGTCTATTCCACATTCCTCCGCAAATGTTGAACGTGTATTTTCTGATCAGAATGTGATAAATAATAATAAACGTGGAAATAGATTACAAGTAAAAACCCCCGGTTCTTTAACAAAAGCGAAAGATTATATCAAACCTTTTCAAAGTTTTTGTCATGATATAAAAATACATACAGAGTCTTTAAACCAAAATGTGACTTACGGTCTCACAGAAAGTGAAATGATTGACTAATTGTTCTCTACTCTTAATACATATATGATGTACATAGCTCAATGGTTAACGCTTCTGACTTTGAACATCGAATTCGCAGGTTCGATCCCTGCTGAAGTCTAGAAAAAAAGAAGTCTGATGAGGAGATGGGTGATCATCGAAATAGTGCTATAACTTCTACCGCTTAGACTTTGTTGCTTTTTCAATTTTTCCTAATAAACAACCGTGGTACAAAGCTCAATAAAAATATTAAAAATAAAATGTTAACAAGCCACAATAACATTGACAAATACATAGTTTAGGAAGAGCCTGCCTGAAACTATAAAAAAAGCAAATAAGCAAATGGATGTATAGAATTGACAACAACAACCACGCTGTCGAGTTTAAATAGCGGCAAATCAGCTGCACTTGATAGTAGTTGGTTGAATAAGGAAAATGAATTAGCAACAAGAGTTTACGGGATGTACATAGCTCAGTGGTTAACGCTTCTGACTTTGAACATCGAATTCGCAGGTTCGATCCCTGCTGAAGTCTAGAAAAAAAAAGTCTGATGAGGAGATGTGGTGATCTCCGAAATAGTGCTATAACTTCTACCGCTTAGACTTTGTTGCTTTTTCAATTTTTCCTAATAAACAATCGTGGTACAAAGCTCAATAAAAATATTAAAAATAAAATGTTAACAAGCCACAATAACATTGACAAATACATAGTTTAGGAAGAGCCTGCCTGAAACTATACAAAAAAGCAAATAAGCAAATGGATGTATAGAATTGACAACAACAACCACGCTGTCGAGTTTAAATAGCGGCAAATCAGCTGCACTTGATAGTAGTTGGTTGAATAAGGAAAATGAATTAGCAACAAGAGTTTACGGGATGTACATAGCTCAGTGGTTAACGCTTCTGACTTTGAACATCGAATTCGCAGGTTCGATCCCTGCTGAAGTCTAGAAAAAAAGAAGTCTGATGAGGAGATGGGTGATCACGAAATAGTGCTATAACTTCTACCGCTTAGACTTTGTTGCTTTTTCAATTTTTCCTAATAAACAATCGTGGTACAAAGCTCAATAAAAATATTAAAAATAAAATGTTAACAAGCCACAATAACATTGACAAATACATAGTTTAGGAAGAGCCTGCCTGAAACTATACAAAAAAGCAAATAAGCAAATGGATGTATAGAATTGACAACAACAACCACGCTGTCGAGTTTAAATAGCGGCAAATCAGCTGCACTTGATAGTAGTTGGTTGAATAAGGAAAATGAATTAGCAACAAGAGTTTACGGGATGTACATAGCTCAGTGGTTAACGCTTCTGACTTTGAACATCGAATACGCAGGTTCGATCCGTGCTGAAGTCTAGAAAAAAGAAGTCTGATGAGGAGATGTGGTGATCTCCGAAATAGTGCCATAACTTCTACCGCTTAGACTTTGTTGCTTTTTTATTTTTAAATATTTTTTCGTATTGAAAAAAAAATTAAACAAATTTTTAAGCTTCGCGATTTGGTGGGAAAATTTCTCACTTTTTAAAATGCGAAATCAATCAAAAAAAAAATAAAAAATGTTTTTGTTATAGCACACCGGAAGTGAAAATTTAAAAACAAAATTTGAGAAGCTTCGACAAATTTTTTTTGTTAAAGTTTTTTTTTTCAATATATAACCTTAGGTATAATTAGAATACCTTAAAATTATTAGAGTGTGATCTGCATTAGTTTGGGAGGTACGTAAATTTGTTCACATATACCTCGCGCCGACCGCTTTACAATCTCCACTCGAATTGTGTCCACTGATAATTTTGTAGATAGTTTGTGTGATGCCCTGGATGCTCTGAAACTACATGCTTATATTGCAGAAGAACAGTCGATTTATTTAAAAATCTTAGGGAAAATTTATACGAAGGAGAAGTCTTCGTACAGTGTGATTTTGCAGAAAATTATAGTTTTGTTGTCCAAGATGCCTACGGTGACAATAAAGGACATTTTTTTCAAAATGATTTGGAAATACGTACATACAACTTGTATGATAAAAGTACCTTGCCCATGTCGTAATTTAAGTCAAATATTTACCAGTTAATTATATTATTTAATTGTATAAGTTCCCCTGCTGTAGCGAATAAAATGAAGCCAAATCCTTTTCAAGGACTTCGCCATCCCGTGCTACCAAAATGCATTTACCATAATTCATACTGCACGACGAAGCCAGCACACAGTAGTTCAAAATTGGAACTCAATGTTCATAATCCACTGGAGCCTTCATATTTCCACCAATTTTTATTAAAAACCAAAAAAAAAGATATTTATTTTGGTGAAAATTTTTTTATAACATTTCAAAATTTTTTTGTGTATTTTTTTGTGTTAGGAGAACCACACAAATGTTTTCAGCTAGCTTTTGTTATGTAACATTTATTAACTGGAACAGGATAATACATTTTCTTCAAAACTGCTACTTTTTGTGCATTTTGCACTAAAAAATTTAATATAATCAAATTAAAATTCAGACAGCAGGCTCAACTGGTCTCTTGCAAATATCGTAAGCTTTCATAAAAAATAACAATCAAATTAAGCGAAAAATGAAGTGAATGAATGCCAATTTTTAACCACTGTACAGCAGGGGGTTTGTTGTTCTCTGGAACTGGAAACTCAGCGTGCAACACGATCCTGGGCACAACTTTGCCTGTGCTTTATAGATTGTACAAAGATTACCGATTAAATAGAAACCCTTAAGTGGGGTGCGAAACGAACTGGCGAAAGTTTTCAGTATATTTTACAAGGGACATTTTTATTTTTCATATTCTGCGTATAAAAATTTACCTCTGAAAATNAGGGGGTTAAAATAAAAGACTGTCCTTTAAAATAAAGGACGGATGGTCACCGTAAAGATGCCGCCCAGGCTTTCAATTTTATGAAATTTTTTTCAATACGAAAAAATACTTTAGAAAAACCCTAATTCTAATTTTTACTATTCTTTGGAAGCCCATAACGCGAAAAGTAACCATCATATAAAGAAAAAAAAATATGCAAACAATTTCATATTTCACACAGGTACAATTACCATTACAGGTGGGTCAATTTCAAAAAAAACGCAATTTTTGTGTCCCTGCACTTTACACTACTATTTTAGGTAAAAAAAAAAATATCAAAAAAAAAACAAAAATGTGAGAGTGATCATCGAGGAATATGTAACAAAAAAACGTAATTCTCAAATTTGTATGTTTGTTTTTTTGTTTGTTTAGAATGGTGTTTTGTTTCTCCCTCTGACTCCTTTCATACAAAAGCATGTGTCCCCCGTTAGAATTTTTAGTAAACAAAATAAAATAAAATCAAGAAAAAAAGTAAATATGTAACATTTAATAACTGTTTTCGAATTATTGGGTTTCTTTCTTTTGTTTTGATTTGTTATAGTTGTCAAAAATTAATTAGTGCGAATTTGGCGTTGCGAAGAAAGGTTGTCCCCACAATTTGTATTGAGCGTCACTTTTTTATAAATCAAGTAATATTACCAGTTTTGAGTTTGCATTTAAATAAAGTAAACTACGTAAGGAAAGTACAAACTTTAAATATTAAAAAAGTGAAAAAGCGAAAAAAAAATCTATTAAAAAAAGTGTGCATTTGCGTAGTTTTTGTGAACACCATGGTAAGGGCGCGATAAAATGTCATGAGCGTCACGCTAATTTTTTTAAAAGTGAATATATTAAATGTAAAAAATTTAAGTTGACAATCATTGTTTACATGGTTTCAACTAATTTTTTTTTAATTTGTGAATTTGGAAAATAAATTGCCTACGGAAAAAAACCAAAATAGGCAAAAATTTCATGAGCGTCACTTTTGATACATATTGCTTCATAGCTTAAAATGCTTAATTTTGATTTTATTTTTTAATTTTCAAGAGTAAAACAACAAAATTAACGGCGGCTGAAAGAGCACGGAAATATCGAGAGAAAATAAAGCTCGATAAAGCGCGTAATGACGAATTAAAAAGAAAGAAGAAAGAAAGGTATAATCGTGGTATATTTAAGTTTAATTTTTATTGTTACTGACTGATTCTGTTTTTGAATAGCAACGAGAAACGGATGAAAAGAGGTGACATGCCGAAAAAAATGCTTCAGCGTGAGCGAGCTAAAAATAGAGAATATGTACATGCGAGGAGGTTAAAAAAAGCTGCCGAACGTCAAATGACCGATACTTTAAGTAGTACAATTACTCAAGCCCATGGATTACCGGAATTTATAAGCAATGAAAAGGAAGAATTGCCAGCAATACCTGCTAAATTTAATGAGAATACTTCTGAAAACAAAAGAGTAAAAAGGTATAATAAGCAGCTAAAAAACAAAAATCGCGAATTACAATTACTAGTTGACCGTTTAAAGGGTAAACTTAAAATTGCTGAAACAAAGAAACAAAAGTACAAAAAAAAATTACAAAGATCTAAAAAACATATTAAAGATACCAAAAGGTTAAGTTCGGCTGTTCGAGATTCAAAGGAAACTTTGAGTCTTTTAAAACAGAAGTATACTCAGAAAAAAAACATTTGCTCAGTAATGGCTTCTAAAATTTTAAAACGTTATAGACTAAGAAAAATACTGGAAAAAGGAAAAAAAAAATTGCCGGAACCACTGCCCAGAAAAAACACAACAGTAAATGATTTTTTTATGAGGGACGACGTTAGTAGAGCTTGCGCTGGAAAGAAAGAAACTGTTACACGCGGTAAAATAAAAAAGCAAAAACGATATCTGTCTGATACGATGAAAAATCTGTACAAAATGTTTAAATCCGAGAACAGTAATATTAATATGTCCTACATATCTTTTACGCGGTAAAAACCTTTTTTCATAAAATGTCCTTCTGTTTCTGACAGAAATACCTGTGCTTGTATGGATCACGCTAATATTGATTTAAAGGCCTCGAAACTATTTCTACAAAAAGCTCTTGTTGAAAGAAATCCTGCTCAGTTAGTTAAACAAATTATGTGCGATAGCGAGTCGGCTTTATGCGCTTGGGGTCTTTGCAAAACTTGCAAGTCGAAAAAAAATTTTATAGGCTCAACTAACAGTTCAGATGAATGCAAATGGTTTCAATGGGAGTCTGTTACGGAAAAAAGATTAAATAAGAAGAGTATTTCCCA
>NW_016158767.1:26004-30214 GCF_001687245.7 Rhagoletis zephyria
AAAAAAAAAAAAATCAAGGTGAATCGTGATTTTGTGTTTATAATCGAAAAGGTGATTTTCGCAAAAGTCAATCTTGAAAAACAAAAGAACATCGTAGTAAGCTTGAATTTCAAATATTTTTGCATTTTTAGCGATTTTTTATACATATTTGGTGTGTGACGCTCAAGACAGAAATCATAGAAAACCTAAAAAAAAATCCAAAAATATTGATTTTTTTGAGAGCCTAAAGGTACCACCGGATTCTTCATCAATTTCTACATAAATTGGCCACTCTTACAGACGAATTGAAAAAACTTTAAAAATAAGCAAAAAAAACACGTTGTGTACGTTTTTCTTGAAATTGACCCAGGTACAATTTCCATTATTGAAAAATATTTCCAGGATCTATTTACTCTTTGCACTTCTTCAGAAATATCGAAATACCGAAACTTTATTTGTACTTAATCGTGATGAACCGCGACTCGAATTTACACAATCGAAATATTGTACTTCCTATACATACTCAAGAATTTTCTACCAAAAATGAGCTACGCCAACGATGCAGACAAGTGTGCACGCCGCACACTCACGAGGTGACGCCTTCAGCAGTACCGCTATTTTCCTTGGCGAATTTGAAAGAATCAGCTATTTGCGTGACGTCAACAGAAATGCTTTGTTCTCGTACAGTAGTTATGATAATGTAATAGTAAAACTTGCTTGCTCTCAAAACAAGCGGAAGGACTAGCAAAAAATTGGCGTAAAATAGTTACTGCTGATTTCTCTAGCTTGGCTGTCTTTGTTCATCTTTATAAAATACGCCCTTATAATATAAATTTATAAAAACGGTAAAGAGTCAATAATATTTTTATGCGCATACAAATGTCTGGTTACACAGTTTGAAAGTGAAATTTCCTACATACGTGCTCCGCGGAAATAGACAAAAAGTAGGATCAGAAAGATCGCCCTGAGGAAAAAAACGAAGTATCCCATAAAAGTTTAAGACGAAAATGTATCCAAATGGATACATATGTATCAAAACCATACCACCTGACTGAAAACGAAACGGAAGACAAACGAAAACAATAAAAATGGGGTCGTACATTTATTCTTCGATCACCAACCCGAGCTGACGACCGTCATTAAACGGAGCTACCTTAACTTTTAAATTTTGTACAATAAACTCGAATTTCAACATAAAAATGGTTTTTATATTTATTTGGGTAGTGGTATGGGGAGGCAATTAAAATGGGAATAAGGCCTGCAAGAAAAGGAAGAAATAAATCCGACGGGCATTATTTCCTTAAAAAAGGACACAACACCCGTGGGCGCTTTTTCCGCGGGTGTTAATTTGTGCACCGCAAAAATGTAGGTTTATATTTACGGGTACATAAACATAGACAAATCAAATGACAACTAAAATTACAACTTGAAAACTTCAAATGCCAATCAATTGAAATGTCAATGTTTAAAATAAAGCGCTCATATGGAGTTTGCTATCGGTATGAATGCAAGTCGATAAATCTATTTATGGAAATACAGTGAAACCCGCTTAAGTACCCGCCCGCTTAAGTGCCTAACCCGCTTAAGTAACCAACATTTTTGGACACCATGAGTTTTTTAACGTATTCTGAAGAAAGTCCCTCTCTTAAGTTCCTTCCCGCTTATGTACCTCAATTTTTCATGCCCCTTTAACAGTTCTACTTATAATATTTCCGTTTTAAATGCTCTTTTAAAATTCCTTAAAATATTTATGTATTTTGAAATTCAGTAGCTGCGCCACACACCTTCGTTAAAAAAATTCTAAAAAATCAACGGTAACTTTTAGCCACTTGAAACTTGCACATTATTACACTAAAATTGAATGGGCTAAAAAACTGTATACTCAAAAAACACTTCTGAGAAAAAATTTTGAAATTATGATGATTTTTTTAAGTGTTCTACAAAAGCTTAAGCTTAGGTTTATATGGTATTTGTTAGGGAATGAACTGCATTTTAATTGGAATTTGGTACAAAATGATATGTCCAACTTTGACTTTTTAAACAATTTAATTCTTGTAAAAATGATATACCATTGCACTAAATATTTTTTTTAATAAAGTTTTTCTTTACATGTTTATGTATTTACATAACGCTATGATTTTGGTTCTAAACTATGTATACTTCATTAAATGTTGTGATTCAAGTATTTATGTAAGCTAACAAGAAGACGTAACTACATCAGTAATTATGTTCGCTTAAGTACCCGCATCGAGGTACTTAACCGGGTTATTTTAAGTACCCTACCCGCCTAAGTACCTTAAAAATCTAAAATTTTTCGTGAGGTACTTAAGCGGGTTTTACTGTACAATGGATCATCAAAAATTAGGTTGAACAAGAAAACTGCAAGAGCATCTAGAGGAGTTTAAGCAACGAATAATCTAATAATTGTACACCAATAAATACCAAAGCAAGTAGAAACAAATGCATGTATATCTTGTATGTGTACATAAGTACATATATGTTTATGTGTGTACATTAGAGTGGTCCAAGTTTTGTATGGGGGAAAAATGTCATCGTAGAAAACGGGACACCCCTTAGTTTTTTTCCTTTTGGTATTTGTACTATCTATACTAATTTTGAATTTTCTACTGTAACCTATACAGGGTGCTCAATGACCTTGAAATGCGCTAGTGAATCCCTTTAAAACTGACAAAAATATTGATGATTTTTGTTGCCATGTCTACTGAAGCTGGTAATATTTTTTCAGCTAATTTAAATTTGAAAAAGTCTTAGGTTGGTTAATAAATTGTTTGGTTAGTATAAGTACAATATCTGTACTTCTATAGTAAAGTATAAACATTTCTTGAGCATCGTCTAAATTTATACTTGGAAATGTAAAATTTGGTTCCAGCACCTCTTTTGCCAAGAGGAAAAATGTTGGAAGGTGCTTCGAACACTATCTCGGAAAAAATTTTTTAAACCACTCTAAGGTACATATGTATGTTTATGTAAATATTTTCAAAAACTGCTGCAACCATCACTTGAAATATACAATGGAAGCCAAATTTATGACAACCAAATTAAGTCCGGTTTTCTGGCTTGTTTAACGCGATAGATTGTTACTAATAATGAAAAGCTAAAGTTAAATGACAACGTAAGTAGTTTGATCTTTTCTTACCTGCAACACGAAATTGTATCACGCCCCTTGCCCCTCTTTACCATACAGCTTTTATATGGCTGCGAATCCTTTCACAATGCTGTCAGCTGTCACATAAGGTATTTTAGCCTTTTGACAGCTTACAAAGCAGTTAGCATTTGGGCTACTGACTTGCAATAAACACAACAAAGTGTTTGTCTTTCTTCGTACGGTTTGCAGTATTGATAAGCGCAGACACAGTTGGCTACTAAAATGCATTATGCTTGGTGTTAATTAAAAAGGCTTCTTTATTTCTGACAGCCCTGCGGGAGTCGTCCTTTGCTTCGCGCATTTTAAAGATTCATACATTTATATGCATACACATTAGGGTGGTCCAAAATAACTGAAGTCGGAATTTTAATGCCCTAACCTCCTAGGATTGTTCTCTATCGAAAAAATATGCCTTTATTTTATATTTTGAAATAAAAAAATATTTAGAGGTTGCTCAAAGCGCTCAAAGCGATCTAAGTTTTCCATATATTTGAGGCGCAGTGCAGCCAACTAATTTCGAGTAAAAAAATCCAAATTTTTATAAAAAACCGCTAGAAAAAGCTAATTGCCACAAAACAAAAGCTTAAAAATAAAAAGGTTTATATGAATATAATTTTAAGCAATTCATTTGAAACACTTCAAATTAAAACTAACAATAGAACAATACAGCTGGGATCGGAGTTCATAAATAAATAATCATATCGCAAAGTGAAGTGAATTAAAACAAGTAAGAAAGTCTAAGATCGGGCGGAGCCGAACATTAGATACCCGCTGCAAGTATTAAAAATATGTTTTACACTTTTCCGAAAGCTACCGCTACATGGTAAGCCAAGGTGTTTCAATTTTGAGTAAATTAGCGTCCCTAAATTTCGAAATATTGAAGTTTCAAGCATTTCTGAAATTTACCGTTATATGAAAAGCGGCCGTAATTTTAGTCCGAATTCAATAATTTCCAACGTTGTGCTTTTATGTGGAAGGAAAGGATTCAAAGTTTTCCCGTACATTGACTAAATGCGCCGTATGATCTCTTAAATATCGTTCAAGTTAAGCCATTGATATACCTAC
>NW_016158767.1:30547-36479 GCF_001687245.7 Rhagoletis zephyria
TTACCGTTATATGAAAAGCGGCCGTAATTTTAGTCCGAATTCAATAATTTCCAACGTTGTGCTTTTATGTGGAAGGAAAGAATTCAAAGTTTTCCCGTACATTGACTAAATGCGCCGTATGATCTCTTAAATATCGTTCAAGTTAAGCCATTGATATACCTACCGTGTTCCTTTTTTTACGGATGTAGTCTAATCTTTCCTTGTCAATTTGCCACTTTTACAATTTACCTTAATATTTATGAACTGCGAATTTTTCAGCATACGGGTAGCTCACTTTGCGAATTTGAACGAAATCGGTTAATAAATACGACTTTATAAATAACTCGACTCCCGCGCGGCAATTTTTGGGTCTATTTTTGGTAAACGTATTTTCCATCATGCTTGTAGCTTACAATTTGAATTTAAAAGAAATCGGTTCATAAATACGATTTTTATAAATAACTCACTACAGCGCCACCTAGCGAGTTTTCTTGTAGCCTATAATAGGACCATATATGCAAGGTATAACCTGTCAAAATTTGACTGAAATCTATTCAGTAGTTTTGGAGTTAACTCCGAAAAACGAAAACGGCTATTATTTTATATACATATATAGATATGGAAGCCAATGCGAAAAAAATCTAAAAAATTAACGGTAATTCGTAGCCACTTGAAATTTGCACATTATCAGNAAAAAAAGTCATGTGAAATATTTTGTTTGAGATAGATTTTATGTTTTTATTTTTTACACGCGTTGCCATATGGCAACGCCAGGACGGATAGGGTACAGATTTTTCCCTTCCTTCCGATTTGGCGATGTTGAGCTCGAAATATTTAACATTTATATACCGCTTGCCACCTGCTGCACGGTAGGATATTATCCTGACATAAGTGCGCTTTTCAGGGTGAAAACCGTATGGTGGTATGCGACTCTAACGTGCACCACGATCTTTGGAAATCAAGCTTGGCAAATAATCGTAGGGAAAGCGTATTGGCTGAGAAGATAAACGATTCGTCATTCTTGACCATGAACAACGGCGCACCTACCAGGTCTCTGGGTAGCTGCAACAGCTCGCCACACCTCACCATCGCTACTGCGGGTCTGATAAACAGCTTAACTTGGCAACCTATGCTAACGCTAGCATCGGGCCTACACATAATCATCTCAATCAATACAAAAACTCAAGGAAACCTTCATTTTTCATCAACGTAATAGCCTTTCAAATCTTTTTTTCTGGTAAAAAAACTTAAAAGAACGATGAATTTTCAATATATTTAATCCAGAAAAACCTGAACCCTACCAGACCTGGCGTTGCCATATGGAAACAGGACATATCTCACGAGCCAGGACACCTACCGATGTCCTTTTCGTTTCTTATTTCATTTATTTCTTATTTATGGTCCCAATGATCGAACCTGAAAAAATCAGCTTCAGAAACAAACTTCAGGGTTATTCAGGATAAGGTAATAATCTAAAAATCCGTCAAAAAATTTCGCAAAAAGGCGGATTTTCCGCTTCCGAAATTTGTCATTTCCTGCCGCTCAATGGGCTTCAAAAAAGCCTTGTAGCCTTGTTTATATGGCAAAAACAACTTTTCGTAGAAATGGTATAGAATTCTTGAAAGTCATAATTTTTGGATCGGAAAACTCTGATTCTCTTCAAGAGACTTCCAATAACAATACCCAATTGTTTATTTAACCAATTTTAATACTAAAGATTTTTTATTTATCCCCCCATTGCATTTTCTGGGGGTTTTGGCGATAAAATAGAGTTACTACGTAAGACTGGTTAAATAAATAATAGGGTATTATATTGGGAATCTCTTGAAGAGAAACAGAATTTTCTGATCGAAAAATATTGATCTTCGAGAATTATATACCTCTAATTTTATTTAATTTTAAAATAAAAAAATAGGGATATTTTTTTCCGTATAGTGGTGAGAGCATAAAAATTCCGACTTTACTTTTTTTGGACCACGCTAATACACATACATATATGCATTATTTTTAACACTTATAAGGAAACTGCTCTGATAGGTGCATTCAACATACCTGTACATTAGCGATAGCTGCCTTAAAAATTGTGCAACTATTATCAATTATCAAAGAAAGTATTACGTTTACCTGCAATGTCTCTACAACTACCCTAATTTTACATGCTTTTATTTATTTTTCTCATCTCGCAGAACAACGAAAACGGCTATCATTTTATGTAGTTATATAGATAATTAGATACCATTCGGAAAAAATTTCGCCTGCAGTAATTTCTACGTGGGAAGTGCTCCTCCATTATTGGGTTTCATAGGTACTCGGATACCTTCCTCATTGAAGTAGTAAACAAAATTCGCTTAAGTGTTTTTTTCGGTTAAGCGGACAAGTTTTTCGTGCAAAGAAGGATGGGCATCTAAGCAAAATACACTGTAATATTTTGTTTTCCGTTTTCATCTAGTTTCTTACGATTTTTATTGTAATACAGTATATTTTGCTTAGCTGCACATCCTTCTTTGCACGAAAAACTTGTGCACGTAACCGAAAAAGGCACTTAAGCGAATTTTCTTTACTACTTCAATGAGGAAGGTATCCGAATCCAAACATTGGCGGGGCACTTACCATGTAGAAATTACTGCAAACGAAATTTTTACCGAATGTTATCTAATTATCTATATAACTACATAAATTGATAGCCATTTTCGTTGTTCTGCGAGATGAGCAAAATAAATAAAAGGTTGTAAAATTAGGTAATTGTAGGGCCAGTGCAGGTAAACGTAATACTTTCATTGATAATTGATACTAGTTATAAATGTATATCGATATAAGGCGCACATATCGCGCTCCATTCAAAACTAATTTTACTGGAATCCCGAGGAGCTTTTCATTGCCTAAATATTTTAAATGATTACTTAAATATAAAGAAAAAATTGACAGGTATGTAACACTATGATTGTTCGGAAAAAAAAATAAATCAACGCCATTTTTTATCAATGAAAAAAAAAAAATAAAAAAAACAACGGGAATTTTAAGCAGCACATTGTTGGCTATACTCAAATAGTTTTTGCTTTAAAACTCCATACCTTAAATTGTTGTAAAAATTCAGAGTAAAAGATTCGAAATTTAGAGTTGAAGTTTTCAAATAACGAAGTTCCATTGTTGCCTTTAGTTTCATCACTTCCGCTTTTGGTTGAAGGAAACTGAGAATATGCCAATAATATGACTCAGATACCGTATCACTAGTTAAATAAAAAGTTCTTAAAAACAGTTTTAATTCTTATTGAAATAATTAAAAAAAAATAAAAAAAATCTATAGTTTTAATTAAAATAAATAAAAAAATAACAAAACTATAGTTTTTATTAAAGTAATTATAAAAAAGTTATTGGTAGATATTTAGAAGATTTGGTAGATTTTTTTTAAGTGGATGGTAAACATTTTTTTTCGTCAGTGGCAACCCTGGTTGTAACCGCGTTAAGATATTTGACAAAGATGAAGGCGAGCTAATCCCTGCAAAAATCGTTGGTCCATGTGGTCTATTTGTGGTATACTGGAGTACTTACAAAAGTGTTCCTCTGTCATGCTGTAGCGGACCAACTCGTCTCGCCAGCTTATTGTTTGTTACCCGATCACTGCTCGTGTTTTAACGAAATGTGATTGAAGTTGAACATTTGAACGCACATTTGCATGTCCGGCTGTAGCTGAACGTGTAGAGATGCTCGCTGTTAGTTGGTAGCTTCCAGCATTTTCAGGTTCGAATGCCGTCAGAGGCAACATGTAATTTTTAATTTTTGCTTTTGGTTTTTATTAATTTCGAAAAAGAATCTGAGAAGTGAAGAAAAGCGTGTACAAACGAAAAAATATAACAACAATATGTTGGAGTAGTTTTGTGCTACTCTGATGTAATGCAGGGATGGAGTATATGGTCCTGCCCTAGGACATCGCAAAGTTAATTGGACCATATTTTTTATATGAATTGTGGTTAATTTTGGAGTACTCCTTGGTCCTTAGGGACTACTCTTTACACGCATGCATGGAGTAGTCGCGATTTTTGCAGGGATACAGTGCATTCGTCGCCGGAGAATGATGTTGCATTTCACCCAAGTGGAAATTTTTTGGTGACTGGCGGCGATGACGATACAATAAGATTGCTTGATTTATTAGAAGGTCGGCGAATTTATACACGGTAGTAGCGCACTTTAGCGGAACCATATAATATAAATTTTTTCCTGTATTCAACAGTTGCTCGTTTGGAAATCTAATTTGCATACATTTGATGCCAATAGCTCGCAACAAACAAGCCAGTTCTCAAAGAGCCCAAATTGATTTTAGCCATGCAACAGCTCCACATAACTCCGCCATAGACACACCAGTTGCTGGAGTACCAAAAAGCTGTGATGACAGTATTTTAATTGATCCACGACAATCGGTGGTATATGGAATGCGTGATGGAAATTTTCTGGTGCTTGATAGCCAATATACTACAAGAGTGAAACGCTACAAGTGAAACGCTGTGATAGTATTTTTTCTTAAATTTCCATCTTTTATTTGCAGTTACATTAAGAAGCTCATAGAGGACAGAGCGGTTGGTGAGGAAGGTGTCGAGTTACTGCAGTACTGCAACTGGGAAAATCTGCATTTCGCACGTGCCCCACTCGTATGGAATAGTAGCTTATGTCAAAAGGCTGGTTTTAGTATAATGCGGCATTCGCAGCATACCCTCACTGGCGCCGAGCCGTTGAAGAAATTTTGGATAAATAAACGTGCAAGAAATAGTTCCGATACTAGCACGTCCATATTCTTGTTAAGGGTCATCAAAAAATTCCTTGTGTTGTAAATAATAAAGGGAATGCCGGATTATACTAAAGCCAGCTTCCCGACATAAACTACTATTCCATACGAACACAGAAATATAAATGTATCTAAAACTGAATAACTAAAATCAAATTGGATTGCATTTGCATAATATACCTAATATTGGAATCTGTTTTGATCGTAAAAAATACAACTTGCAATCATTTAGATTATAGTTTTGAAAGAAATTGATTGCAATCGTAAATTGTGTAAAAATTGTTAATAACAATCTGCCTTAAATTTATTTTCCCCATGTAACGGTTATAAAATACGTTAAATCCGCACTATCTGCATTAACAAAAAATATACATTGGAATATTTAAAATAAAACGATTCATATTTATTTTCTAATAAGAATTGTTTCTTAATTGAAAGTATTTAATATTAATATAATGTAGTGGTTAATGTTTTAAAATGAATTCGCAATATGTCCGCAGCTCAGGTTGATTTGAAGAAATCCGTTTAAATTTTTCGAATTACATCTACTTGAATACAGGATAGGCAGGGTTGCATACAAATGGTAGTTCCGTAAATATTTAAAATATGTTAGTTCATTCAATATTTGCATCTGGGCCAATAAATAATAACAAATATAGCCGAAAAAAACTAAGTTTCGATTAAAACGAGTTTTTATAACCCCCCATAAAATTCCGATTAATTTTAAATACGAAAATAACGTTTTTTTTCATGGAGAGGTATTTTTTTTAATATACCTTGTTTATACCTACACAAAAACCGGATTAGCAAAAAACCGATTGGACTCAACATATATTTCTTTACAGCATTTATCCCCCTGTCTTTATGGCGCACTCGATAAAGTCTTATTAAAAAGTAAACAAAATCTGTTATTTTTAAACGACATTTTTTTAATAAATAATTTGCGCGGTTGACCGAAATGGAAACAAACAATAATTGTAATTTATTATAACAATAATTCGAATTTAAAACGGGCTGTATAAAGAAAACCAGCCTATTGTCACTTCACTTTCCAATGGTGCTGATTGCTGCAAGAATTATTTAGCGACTTAGAGCATAATCAACATAATATATGCACATAAATATGTATTATTTCACAGATCTCAGGGTCAGCTTAGAAATACGTCACCAAAATTA
>NW_016158767.1:38351-61154 GCF_001687245.7 Rhagoletis zephyria
GGCACAATTTTTAAGGCAGGTATCGCCAATGTGCAGGTATGTTGAATGCATCTATCGGAGCAGTTTCCTTATAAATGTTAAAAATAATGCTTTTGATGCGCATGTTGGGGTAGGTATCTTAAATGTGCACTTAAGCATAGAGGCAGCAAAGCAAAATATACTGTACTAAGATTATTTATGCTCCCCGAATGCAGTAACTTCTTCTAACAAAACAATTACTATGAAAGGACTTAAAAAATATAAGTTTTTGAATAATATGGGGGATTCACATGGCCTGGTCTTAAAAAACTACCCAAGTTGTGAGCAACCCTTAAAAACTACATTTGCTATGCCGTTTATACGTACCGAAAACACACAACTCATAGTCGTACTTTTTTAATTCCTTTTTCAATGCAAGACAACAACAAATTGTTTAAACTTTTGTAAATTTTTACGATCTTAAAATTCATAATGTGTTTAACATCTTGTAAATCCCTGACTTGAAAAATGTTTATAATAATTATAGTTATTGATTGACTTTTATTTTTTTCTCCTATAATAGTTTTGTCGCTTCATTTTAGCAAATTCGGATCCAACTTTTTTCGTTTATCACATACCTTAAAAACAGGCGTTCGAGCAAAGGTTTATTTTTTCATTGCTCCGCTCTAGCTTCGCTCCGGTATTTTATTTCGTTCCGAGCTCCTCTCCCGCTCCGAATAAAAAACTATTTTTATTTATTTAATGACATAGTACAGGGCCGGCAAACTTTATACGTATACGTGCCTTTACTTCCAAACTAAACCCAAAATCTTTTTGGCAGTACGTCAAATCAAGAAGCTCGTATTCAAGTATCCCATCGCAAGTTTTTTATAATGAAACCCATGCTCATTCGTCTTTTGAAGCCGCTAACCTCTTTGCGGACTTCTTCATTTCAAACTTTGAGCCTGATTCGAACTTATGTGATGACGGTGCTTCTAGCCTTGATTGCCCTATCAACTTTGGAGAGCTCTCCTTAACCATCTAGGAAGTCATTAGAGGCATTTGATGATCAAATCATCATCTCAAACGGATGTAGATGGCTTATGCTTTTACTTGTTTAAGAATGTCTCAGCAATTGCTTACCCAATTTTATTAATATTTAATAAGTCTCTTAGTGACGGTGAGTTCATTGAGGCCTGGAAAGTAACCTCTATCACTCCTACTATTAAAAGCGGGAATAAAAACAATATCGCCAACTACCGGCCTTTTTCTAAAAAACAATATTATTTGCAGTTAAGAGTTCAATTTCTACTAATCAACACGGCTTTATGTCTGGTAGGTCAATTGTAACTAATCTTGCAGTTTTTTCTGAATATTATCTTTCTGCTTTTAAGAATCCAGCTCAAGTCGATACGGTCTATACCGATTTTTCAAGTATAAAATTTAAGTAGGAATTATTTTTATTTATAACGTAAAAGCGCTATCTGACCCAATCTGATAAGTATATTTCCCCTAAAGTTAACCCATTTTATTTAATTTGTCTCTCGTGAAAATATATATTTTATTTAAAATTTTCAGATATGTACATATATTTTAAATTTTTGCTTTAATTTTTGTCTCCTTTTAATATTTAATTAGATACCTTAAGATTAAAATAAGCTTAAAACGAAACAGCACAGCAACCCTTTTCTGTTCATCTTGAGAACACAAAAAAATCTTGAAAACACATTTAGCTCCATCTGTGAGCTAATCAATTGTACATTCCTCACAGTTCATCCGCAAAGTTTCCCCAGATATGGGAAAGCTTATAACTGATTGAAAAACGCTGTATAATGTAATTTTGTGATTTGCTTTGTACTGTGGATTCTATTATTGAGAAATAATTCCGTAAACAAAAGACGCTGCAGTCTGCGATGGTAAGTATCTAAATATTCCATATTCATGAATTTATGATAGTTTTTCGTATAAACTAAATTTTTCGAGTATTCGTTGATATCTCATTGTGTGACCTTTGGCAATCGACTAAAATAATATTAAATTCCAATTCATTGACACTTCCCATTTATGTTAAGAAGGAAGTTAAACATTTTTTTTAGAGATTGAATCATAAGTAAAAAAGTTATTTCTCCATTTTTCAAAGTTAGCCTCTGAAACCGAGATATGGGCTTTCGAAGTTCGAAATAGGACCTTTGGTAAAAAATTATTTCTAATTATTGTATGTAAATAACTAAAAAAGTAAAAATATAGGCGTAGTCCGCCTTGTGCTCTTATTTAAACGGTATATAACTTTTTTGTGCAAATTTATATTACAGGTGCCACAAATTTTTTAAAAATCAGTTCAAAATTTTTTTAAATATCTATAAGGTTTTGAATTTTTCGAAGATCTGTCCTTTGACCCCCTATAGCATCTGTTTTTACTTTCGTAGTAGTTTACATACAGAACTTAAAAACAATTTTTTACCAAAGGTCCAATTTCGAACTTCGAAGGCCCATAGCTCGATTTTGGAGGCTAACTTCGAAAAACAGAGAAATTACTTTTTTAATTATGACTCGATCTCTTAAACAAAATTGGTTTGGTCTAATACCCAGCCGAGTGCTGTACAATGTAATTTTACTGATAGTTTTTTTCTTGCTTCGTTCTGCTTCATGAGTTTTTGGTAATCTTTGCTTGGCCCCTGATATCTATATTAAAAATAAAGCAGTGCAATTAACTGCGTTGTGCGTGTGCCGAGAGAATTGAAAAATTATCTTTTTATCATTAAGGTAAAAATACCCCTTTTGGAATACCCTTTGGAAAAATATTATACATTTTTGTAGAAAAAAAAGAATAAAGCGCCCTGTGAACACACGTGAGTGCAATTTTCCTGCAACATCGTGAGCACTAATTATAACACACTGGTGAAAAATGCCTATCAGTTCTTCGAATTCACTGAATTTTCAAATAACTTAATTTTAAATTTTTATTTTTTTTTGTATTTTCGAATTTGTACTACTTTACGTAATTGAAAGCATCGTACAGTTTCATAATGTACGATGGTTGAAAGTCACAGCGAGTTTGAATATTTTCGCAGGTTTAGAAAGTAACCAAAATTCAAATATTTTGAATTTCATGAAATTATTAAATTTCTTGAGATATATTATTTTTAGGATAATTGCCAAAATTTTAAAAACTATCGAAATCTGGGAGGTTTTAGAAATTTTGATTAAATGAGAATATTTTGAAATGGACAAAATTATTGAGATTTTAGAAATGTTTATATTTTCCTAAATTTTGAGAATTTTATTTATTCTGAAATCCATTTTAAGAATTACTGCTGGGTCCGCCCCTGTATTAAAAAGAACATGCCATTGCCTGAAAGTTCGATTCGACTAGTGTATTAAAATGGGAAAACGTGGCAGCACTTGATAGTTTTCGACAGTTTTTGTTGTCTACTTATTTCAGCACGACAATATGCAATGCCAATGTTGTCGAGTCATGCATTTTAGTCTAATTTACGACGTACGCAATGATGCTGAATATGCCCGGAATTGAATTCGAAGTTTCCACTTTTGGTCAAATTGGCTGANTTGATAGTTTTCGACAGTTTTTGTTGTCTACTTATTTCAGCACGACAATAGGCAATGCCAATGTTGTCGAGTCATGCATTTTAGTCTAATTTACGACGTACGCAATGATGCTGAATATGCCCGGAATTGAATTCGAAGTTTCCACTTTTGGTCAAATTGGCTGATGATCCTTGTAAATCGATTGATTCCAACTGTCTCCTTGTTAAGACAAAGTTTTTATTTCATATTGAATTACACTGGAACTCAATCAGCTGCATTTAAAAATTTTCGATTTCCAACCAATCAAATTTAGACAAGTTCAGTTTATCATGTGAAGCCACATCAATATACATTTTTCCGATAACTCTTTGAATTCAGAAAACCTCTTGCTCCGTCTGGTTTTTCATGTCCAAATCGGATTTTAAAATTTTTAAGTTTGGGAAAAATTTGTATTTTTTGGAAGCAATATCTTATCTTTCAAAATCGCGAATGAGATCTATAATAATTATAACAGTTTTACTATTAGCGCCTTGAAACTTTAAGTTAAAATTCAATAATTGCTGGTACATATCCATAAAACCATAAACATTGCAAGATATGGGGTTCACTATTGTGACTATGCCTAGTGATAGAACTTTTTAGAAAATTATGGATACTAGTACTCATTTAGAATACTCTAAAGAAGTATCAATGCCAGTACTCATATTCACAAAAAAGTATCGATACTACTTGTACTTCCAAGTATTTTTAAAGACACCGGGGGATGCAAACAAAATGCATATGTCTTTGCTTTTATGACCTTTTCTGATTAATAAATTAAATCGACAGCTACTACAAGTTTAAATTCATCCCAGCAAGCATTAATGTAGGAGTTTGAAGTAAGTTTATTTCTACATGAAGCTGAAAGAATAAATGTTCGAAAGAAAATTGTATGTTTGCAAAGTTTCCGAAAAAGTTCGATATCAAATAAATAAACAAATTACCATTAAGTATAAAATAGTTTTTATTTGTTTATNGGAGTTTGAAGTAAGTTTATTTCTACATGAAGCTGAAAGAATAAATGTTCCAAAGAAAATTGTATGTTTGCAAAGTTTCTGAAAAAGTTCGATATCAAATAAATAAACAAATTACCATTAAGTATAAAATAGTTTTTATTTGTTTATTCTGCATATATCTCTCAGGAAAATTGCGTTTCATTACGTGATATATAACTTGTATTTTATTGAAAACATCAAAATATACATATCCATGCATACGTATGTGCACGTACAAATGTATTGTTTGTTTCGTATAGCACAAATTATCAGCTCATTTGTTCATTTAAAAAAGTTTTGAAATCATTTCATTAATTTAATTTATTTGCATTTTTAATTTTACATTTTTGTATTTGTAAACATTTTTGTAGCAAATTGAAATAACACCTTTTGGTTTGAATGTAATTAAAAAAAATGTGTGTGTGATCGAAAAACATAGGTACTTTACTTACACTAAATTTTTTAGCATTTTTCTATGTAAGTGAAGTAACGAATTTCGTTTTCAATGTAATTTATAAAAAGTTTCGTATGTTATTGAAAAAACTAATTTTTTACGTTTTTTTTTAATCTTGTATGTAACTGAAAAAAAACGAATTTTTTAAATGTAATTTTAAAAAATTTTTGTATGTAGTTGAAATAACAATTTTTTTGTAATTTTTAAACACTTTTGTATTTATTTTTTAACCATTTTTTATGTTATTTTTAAACATTTCCGGATGAATGCAATTTGTACACATTTTTGTATGTAATTGAAATAACGATTTCTTTAATTTAAACATTTTTGTATGTAGTTGAAATAACGATTGTTTTTGCAATCTTAAAAATTTTTAATGTAATTTTTAAACATGCAATTTGAATGCAATTTAAATAACAAATTTTGTTTTGAATGTGATTTTAAACATAATTAAGTTGAGTTGAATAAAGATTTTTTTAAGCAATTTTCCAACGTTTTTGAATGCAATTTAAATATTAAATTTTGTTTTGAATGCAATTGGTAAACATTTTTGTATGTAATTAATGTAACGATTTTTTATGTAATTTTTAAACATTTTTGTATGTAGTTCAAATAATGATTTTTTTTTAATTTAAAAAAATTTTTGTATGTAGTTGAAATAACGATTTTTGAATGCAATTTGTAAACATTTTTGTAATTAAAATAATGATTTTTTATGTAATTTTTTAACATTTTTGTATGTAATGGAAATAACGATTTTATATATAATTTTTAAACATTTTTGTATGTAGTTGAAATATCGATTTTTTATGTAATTTTTAAACATTTTTGTATGGGGTTGAAATAATGAATTTTGTTTTGAATGCAATTTTTAAACATTTTTGTATGTAATTAAAATAACGATTTTTTATGTAATTTTTTTACATTTTTGTATGTTATTAAAATACCGATTTCTTATGTAATTTTGAAACATTTTTGTATGTAATTGAAATAACTATTTTTGAATGCAATTTGTAAACATTTTTGTATGTAATGGAAATAACTCATATTTTTGTAAGTGTGCAATTTTAAAAATTGGCTTGTTTCAAATTCTGTAATTAATTTATTTTTATTTTTCAAAATTTTTGCAAATATATTATCTATTAAAAAACTCTCTTCAAGCCCACTCATAAATAAAAGTTTGTCAAGATAGTGACTGGAAATCCTGTTTCGTTTTTCGGTCACAATGGCACCAGCTTGTGAAAATAAACGCTCACACGGTACGGAGGATGCTACACATGTAAGATAAGAACGAGCGATTCGGTAAAGAGCTGGAAACCGTGATTGCTTTTTATTCCATTCTTCTAATTGATTGCAATCCAGTGGTGAATTTAACATGCCCAAATATTGTGAAAGCTGATCCTTCACGTTAGTTTTATTGGTCTTTTTTTGATGCATGAGTAAATCTGTGTGATGTTCCCAAAGGTTATACTGCTTTTGGTCCTCATCCGAATCACTACTAGAAGCATCTGAGTTTTTAGTCATTACAGTTACCTTACATATCATTTTGGCTAAAGCAGAAGCATCTCTGAAATGCAAGGTTTTAAAGCGCGGGTCTAGCAAAGTCGTTATTGCTATGTGTGATTTTCGTTCTATTTGACCAAAGCGTTTATTGATTTCAAAAAGCAATACGGTTGACATATCTTGGACCAGAGTATATGATGAAGTAATTCTTTCGATTTGCGAAATTAAACAACCCACCATTGGTATTACTTTAGAAATTGAAACATATTTTTCAGAAGATGCTTCTCTGGTTGAAAACTCTAAGGGCTTTAATACCAATAACATGTGTTTAATGCATTCAATATCTCTCCTTAGAGGCATTTCAGGGCTGCTGGTACTAGCCATTAGAACATTCGTGCACTAACTCTAAAAACCGCTCCAACATATAAAATGTCGAGTTCCAACGTGTCTTAACATCTAAAATCAATTTTTTTTGGGCTTTTCTACATCTCTTTGGACTTTTCGAAGCATATCAGAGTTTTTTACACTGTTTTTTATAAAAATTACTACTGCTCTAACTTTTTTGAGAACTATTTGTACGTCTTAAATTTTGAGCACAGCTTCAGCACACAAATTAAGTGTGTGCGCAAAACAAGGCAGATGGTTTGTTGCTCCTACAATGGACTTTACAGCGTTAACAATATTTCCGGCGTTGTCGGTAACAATGTATCGAATTTTTGAGGCATTTATTTCCCAATCAAGTAAGATTTCATTCAAAACAAGGGAAATATTTGCAGAAGTGTGCGAACTGCTCAAAACTTTTGTTGATAAGTTGCATGATTTTACCTGTGTTCCCTGCAAATAGTGCAACGTAACGCCCAAATAGCTTTTTTCGGACACGGTTTCGGTCCAAATATCACAGGTAAGGCAAAAATGTTCAACTTCTTGAATTGATTTTGAAAAGCTATTTACATAATTGCAATAATTTAGAACTAAACTAGTTAGAACTAAAACTAGTTAACAAAGAATTAATTAAAGCTCACCTCCTCTTTACCGATTCAACCTTTTTTGTCAACTGCTGTTTAAAATATGTTGGACTCGCCACTTTATAACGCGGCGCGACTTCCTTCATAAGCCGCAGGAACCCCTTTCCTGCATATTAAATAAATTAAAACTTTTCTTTTACATATAAAAAGCCGTTTACCTGAGAGGTTTTATATCTTTGCAGATGAAATACCAAATCGTAGACGAAATATTTTCAACATTTTTTTGACCTTCTGCAAATAAAATTAAATAGAGAAGATAAGTCGTATAGTAATTCAAATATTAAAGACAAATAAATTACGATTTTTAAAAAAAAAAAAACATAAAATCAAACTGGCAAAAGGGGATTCAAAATATATGCTAAAGTACCAACTTCACTGAAAATAAAATCTGCGTAAATATAACGAAAACTTACGTAAATCTTACGAAATTTTTCGTCATTTTGAGCCACGAAAGTTTTCGTTGATTGTACAAAACCGTTTTCGTACATACTACGAAAATATGAGGCATACAATTTTTGGTTCATTTTACGAATGTATTCGTACTATTTACTAAAGAATTCAGTACTATTTACTAAAGAATTTCGTACTATTTACTATAAAAATGCGTACTATTTCTTTATTTTTTTTTACGAAATTTTTGTAAAATGCACAGAAATAATTCGTATATTTAACGAAATTACTTTCGTAAAATCTGCGCTTGTTTCGTAGAATGTGCGATTTTGCTTTCATTCTCCACACTGTAAAAAAACATATTACGAATTATAACACAACACTTTTATTTTGTTTTTATCGTTAATTTTAGGCGTTTTTGTTTAACAAAATGTTTTGCAAAAACACTTAACATTATTAATTAAAATATAATGAAAGTGTTGTGCTATAATTTAAGTCATGTTTTTTATAGTGTTAATAATAAAAGAAATCATACGTTCTACGAAAGAAGAAGAATTTTCTGACTACACTGTAGTTTATAATTAATAAAAAAGGTTATTTTACCTATAATAAAACTTAAGTCTTTTATTTATATGCATACGAATAGGTTCTATACTACATATTTTTTTATTGCTTAGGCTTCATTCAATAAAGTATATTGATGCAAATTGTTAAACTATGAGACTCAACAAAACTTAATATAATAAGATATAAAATATGAAAGAATATAAAAAACACTGGTTTTACTTTATGTATTTATAATATTTTTATGTAGAGGCACTTGAAAGATTCGCAGCTTCATCGATGTTTGTTTCCTTGACGACTATAAATTAAAGTAAAATTATAAGGCGTCTGAAAAGCAAGTTTCAGTGCTCTGGCTTAGGCTTGCCGTTGATAGGTAACTGATGAAATTGCCTATTTATCAAGTCCCACATTGCAGCGCAAGGCGCAGCGTAGGCGATGTTAAAAACATTGTATGCTTAAAGGCATAGTACCTTTTTAAAACGTTTAAAATGATATTATACATTTCACAGCAGCCAACAAGCAATTCCGCAATGACACGCGATACAAAAAATATGATGAAATGGTAAACTGCCGGTAATTGAGTATATTGTACGAAAATATTCGTATGTTGTACGAATTTAAAAAACATGTTTCTGCATTAGTACTTTATACGAAAGTAATAACTAAATTGTACGAATACAGAATTGTAGATTTTGTAAATTTTAAAACCATACGTAAATATTACGAATGCCTCCCTACAATATACAAAATTATTCGTACATAGATCTGTTCAGTGCTTTACGAATGTGTTTCGTAAAATAAACGTAAGATTTGNTGTACGAATTTAAAAAACATGTTTCTGCATTAGTACTTTATACGAAAGTAATAACTAAATTGTACGAATACAGAATTGTAGATTTTGTAAATTTTAAAACCATACGTAAATATTACGAATGCCTCCCTACAATATACAAAATTATTCGTACATAGATCTGTTCAGTGCTTTACGAATGTGTTTCGTAAAATAAACGTAAGATTTGGTAAATTGTACTGAAAAAATGCCTTACGAAAGTCCTTTCGTTATATTTACGTATGGCTCGTAAAACCTTGTTTCGTTGTGAAAAATGTGTTCGTATTATGAACGAAAGTTTCGTACATTGTACAAAAACCAACACTACAAAAGATTTTCGTAGCACTTTTACGAAATTTTATTTTCAGTGTTACGCTGAAGTTTCAAAATGGCAGTTTTAATTGCTGGTGTTTCCTCACTATGTTCTTTGGTTGTTTTTGGTTGCACATCTTGTTGGTTACTATCATTGTTGTTTTCTTCAACAATGACTACGTCATCATTTGTGTTTGATGATATTTACAAAAAAGTTAAAACATATCGACACCTGAAGGGAAGAAATTTACCTGGCAAATGAAATGTTGTGGCGCTTCAAATGCTTATGCAGGTTGGACGTATTTCCACAATGCTTGACGACAGCATTACAACGATGGCATGTAGCATTTTGCTTGTCCTTCCTATCAAAGTATCTCCATATCTTTGAAATTGGAGGCATGTTCACACACCAGTCAACAATTCGACTGAGGAGCTATTTAAATGAACCAAGATGTTTACCTGAAAAAAATAAATAAAATTCATTAAACATTATGAAAAAGTATAATTTTTACACTGTATATTAACCACTTTTAGCATATTTGTTTAACACTCACCAAAAATTTTAAGTTAAATGAATCCGTAGAAGTTTTTAGCCGGAGGAGCCACATACATACATATTTATCTACTTGCGTTTGCATAATTACGCAAAAATATCCATCTACAAAAAAAGAACATATTTACATTAAAGATTTTCACAAAACACTATGATTTTTGTACAGCGATATTAATAATTTCATATACTAATGTATTTATTTAACACTCACGAAAATGTGAAAGTTAAAAAATACGCAAAAGCCACGCATGTTCCATATAACGGATTTCATAGCCTACTACTCTTTTGTCGCTTTCGTCATTTTAGAGTTGCCATTATATGCAAAGCGTCATTCCTGGTTCGTGCCGACCATATCATTTTGCTAGTGCTGTAAATAAACCGAAAACCCAAATTAACACGTCGATACTTTTTGGAATTTGCGATATTTACTCAGTACTTGCCAAAAAGTATAAAGTTCTCGATACTACTCAGTACTCACGAAAAGTATCGATATTTCATACTCGGTACTCGTAACGTTCTATCACTAACTATGCCCATTTTATTACAACGGAGGCGAAACCATGCTTTTCACACAAAGTTTCTTGATGAATGATGCACTCATTGTGGAATTCATTAATAACTGTCGGTATTTTTAGCACTTTTGTTGGGTGTCAATAGATTTTGCTTTGGTCTCCAATTTAAACGACAAAATAAACTATGTATTTGTCAATGTTATTGTTGCTTATTAAACTGCTTTGATTATATAGTAACTGCTACTAGTAATTGAGGAATTTGGTACTCAATTAATACCGTTCCCAAATTATTTTGTTGCGTGCCATCAATGGTACGCGTGCCTTTGGTTCCCCAGCCCTGACTTAGTACAATCGAGCCATAACCGCAAATAAATTAGCAGCATTTTTTTTGTAATTTTCTTTTTATACAGCATATATATATATATATATATATACATATATATAATTATGTATGTACAGCTATTTATATGATCCCAATGTATTTTATCTGTTAAATGCCAGATTTTAACCCAGCCAGAAAAATAGCCGAAAATGTATCCGAAAAAGGGGAAAACTTGGTTGAAGGGCAGATTTTTGTCCGCCAGCCGATTCCATTTTCGGATACTTTGACGATCACTTTTTCCACAAAAGTGTGCGGCAGAAATTTATGTACAGGCAAGAACCGAAAATTATTTTGAAACGGATAAGTTTTTGGCTGTTTTTCTGAAATTTGTCTTATTGAATTTTTCGTATAATACGCACTGTACTTCACAAATACTTTTTCATGGTTCGATAAAAAAACAAGGAAGCGCCTAACAAATAGTAGCAGGTTCCTCTGCACGCTCAGCCACTGCCGAATACGTATGCGTGCTCTCAAATATTTAGCTTGAACAAATAAAATCGTCACCAAAGGGTGAAATGGTGCCAAGTCCATTTTTTTAAATTGTTCAGGAGAGACGATAAATCAATTTAGTTTCGTATTACCTGCTATTCCGCATCAAAAAAAAATAAAAAAAATAAAAAAAAGGCCTTGACACCATTCCAAATTTAGGTAGCGAAATACAATCATTGCTTTCAAATAAGATNAAATGGTGCCAAGTCCATTTTTTTAAATTGTTCAGGAGAGACGATAAATCGATTTAGTTTCGTATTACCTGCTATTCCGCATCAAAAAAAAAATAAAAAAATAAAAAAAAGGCCTTGACACCATTCCAAATTTAGGTAGCGAAATACAATCATTGCTTTCAAATAACTCCATCTTTGTCGAACGTTTTTCGGATACGAAAATTAATGAAAATTGTAGTAGTTTTCTGTTCGTTTCCGGGTACGAAACCCGCACTTTTTTTTAACATTTATGGATATGTAAATGAATGAAAATTGTAGTCGTTTCCCGTTCGTTGCCGGCTATGGAGAATTGTACGAGACCGCACTGTCGGTTAAATTTACGTTTCTATGCTGGCTGGGAAGTCATTGTTTTTTCATCGCCCTTCAAATTGACGTGGAAATTATCCCTCACTGTTGGGAAATGTGCAATGAATAGTACTGCCAAGTAAAAATAGAATGACAATTTATTTAACACGGTTGTTTTCAGTGCCAAAAAAAAAAAATAGTAAATAAAATTTTCTTTGATGAGGTTCGGAGCAAATGTATTTTTTTAGCTCTTTGCTCCAGCTCCGCTCCAGCCAAAATCCTTTGCTCCTTGCTCCTTTGCTCCGCTCCGCTCCGGAGCCCTGCTTAAAAACGAACTCCTAACACTAAGTACATTTGATATTGATTTATTCCAATTAGATGCACTCCAATAAATAATTACCTGCAGACTAATCCGTCAAAAATCTTAATAACTACTTTGATACTTTGTTCCGCTTACAAAATACTCATATACATACNTTTCGGATACGAAAATTAATGAAAATTGTAGTAGTTTTCTGTTCGTTTCCGGGTACGAAACCCGCACTTTTTTTTAACATTTATGGATATGTAAATGAATGAAAATTGTAGTCGTTTCCCGTTCGTTGCCGGCTATGGAGAATTGTACGAGACCGCACTGTCGGTTAAATTTACGTTTCTATGCTGGCTGGGAAGTCATTGTTTTTTCATCGCCCTTCAAATTGACGTGGAAATTATCCCTCACTGTTGGGAAATGTGCAATGAATAGTACTGCCAAGTAAAAATAGAATGACAATTTATTTAACACGGTTGTTTTCAGTGCCAAAAAAAAAAAATAGTAAATAAAATTTTCTTTGATGAGGTTCGGAGCAAATGTATTTTTTTAGCTCTTTGCTCCAGCTCCGCTCCAGCCAAAATCCTTTGCTCCTTGCTCCTTTGCTCCGCTCCGCTCCGGAGCCCTGCTTAAAAACGAACTCCTAACACTAAGTACATTTGATATTGATTTATTCCAATTAGATGCACTCCAATAAATAATTACCTGCAGACTAATCCGTCAAAACTAATAACTACTTTGATACTTTGTTCCGCTTACAAAATACTCATNGAAACCCGCACTTTTTTTTAACATTTATGGATATGTAAATGAATGAAAATTGTAGTCGTTTCCCGTTCGTTGCCGGCTATGGAGAATTGTACGAGACCGCACTGTCGGTTAAATTTACGTTTCCATGCTGGCTGGGAAGTCATTGTTTTTCCCTCACTGTTGGGAAATGTGCAATGAATAGTACTGCCAAGTAAAAATAGAATGACAATTTATTTAACACGGTTGTTTTCAGTGCCAAAAAAAAAAAATAGTAAATAAAATTTTCTTTGATGAGGTTCGGAGCAAATGTATTTTTTTAGCTCTTTGCTCCAGCTCCGCTCCAGCCAAAATCCTTTGCTCCTTGCTCCTTTGCTCCGCTCCGCTCCGGAGCCCTGCTTAAAAACGAACTCCTAACACTAAGTACATTTGATATTGATTTATTCCAATTAGATGCACTCCAATAAATAATTACCTGCAGACTAATCCGTCAAAACTAATAACTACTTTGATACTTTGTTCCGCTTACAAAATACTCATATACATACATACATACAATAAGTTTGTTCTCCTTCATTGATTTCCAATAGAGTTCAATGCGCACCAAGTCTTCATTGGTTTGTATTAACCGGCTCTGAACAATACACATAAGTAGTTTACCTCTTCGCACATTGTTAAGTTTTCACTGTGGATTTTATTTATCTTTTTGTTAATTTGATTGCATTTTTGGCAATAGCAGATGTATTTGACAAAAAAAATTTGTATTGTTATGGTTTCTACGTTTTTAAATACATATGTACATACATACGGTTTCTTCTAGGAGCAAAGTGAAATGAAGCATATATATTTTATTTCCGGCTTCTCAATAAGGTGCGCCTTTTATATTGGCAACATATAGGTATATACAATTCTGGCGCAAACTTTATAATTCATTTTCGGAAATGAGTACGATGCTCAGATTACTTAATATCCTTAACTTCAATGTAAATTAAGATTTCAATGGTTATCTAAGTAATAACTACGCCCACTTCCCAAGTAACGGTTATTTTCATCCATTTATGCGTTTAAGCGAGTATTTAACATTATAGCCCGTCTTTCCAACTTCGAAAGACTAAACGAAAAAAAAAAACAAAGCTAAAAAGGCTGAATCAAAATATGGCTAAAAAAGACATACATTAAAAGTTTATGTATAATTCAATCGGAAAGTAAACTTTCAATACACTCACCAAAGGTAGAGTATTTCTACTTTCTCTTTACCCGGTGAAATCAACTCGAGAGTGTCTCAAGTAGCATACTGGTGTATAAACTGGTGTAAATCTATAGATTTCGGTACAAATCTGATTAGCTTGAATAAAAAAAGAATGTTTTGGTGTATTTGTTACTCCAGCAGTATTTCTTTCAAATCAAAATTCTACCTTCAACGTTTTGGTACTATTTATTCATTGAGACTAGTACGAAAACTACACCAGCTCCTAAAATGCACCACTTTTTTCATTTGGTTCTCAAATAGCACAACGTTAAAAAAATGTCATTGAAATTATCCAGCCGACATTCTTTGAGTAATTGACAGTGGTCCAAAGAATTCACCAAAAAATGAATATTGAATACACCACACAGTGGCTTTGTTTCTTTACAGATAGGCGCATTTACACAAGGGAGGGTTAGCCATATATAAGTAAAAAATTACACTAACTACAAAAAACACATAATTGTGACGTTATACTCTCCAAAATCAGCTGTCGCCCCAACACAAAAGAGGTTACACAGTTACTTTTACTTGTTTCTTTTTACGAGCTATTAAATATTGACAAAGGGTTGCAAACGTAAGTATTTGTAAATAATTTCAAAACCTAAAATGCGATTAAAAAATCGCACCAAATATTTTCAGTTGTCAAAAACTTCGGACAGGTATTTACTTGCTAGTTTTCGTTTCTTAACTATTTCTATATTTCATTCGCTTAAGTAACCAACATGTTTGTGCACCGTGAATGTTTTAATTTAATCTTAAGAACCTAAGTACTTGAATTTTTCGTACCCCATTTACCATTTTACTTATAGTTTTCCCCTTTTAAATTCTCGCTTAAGATTTTTTAAAGTATTTACATATTCTGAAATTCAGTGGCAGCGCTACACACCTTCGGCAAAAAATCAATGGTAATTTTAAGCCAGTTGAAACTTGCACATTATTACAGTAAAATTTAATGGGCAATAAAAATGAGAAAAAGTTTGAAATTTTGATGATTTTTTTTAAGTGTTCTTCAATATCTCAAGCTTAGGTTTATATGGTATTTGTTAGGGAATTAATTTTTTTTAATTGACAAATCGTAAAAATTGATAAACAAACAGAAATGGCAAACAATATTCAGCCCTATTCTGAATTTCGACTCGAATCGAAATTTTCTCCGTTTGGCAACTTTAGTATTCTGCGTTCCGTTTCCTTTCGATCAGTCTTCGAAATTTACGATTATACCTATTCTAGATTTCGATCGTAGTTCCGTTTTTCTAAGTTGCAAATTTGTTGACGGAGAACGTTTCAATTGTTATTTGCGTGGGTTTAAATAATAAAATTTTATAAAAAATTTAAGTAAAATATACTGTGCATGATTGTAAAAGTCATCATAAATGAATTTTCTCAATTTCTGTGTTTTCGCGAGCGGTAATACGGGCAATACGAAAAATTGGCTCAAATAATGGCAACCAAAAGGGATATTGCGCGACGTTTTCAAAGTGGAAGTCCAGGCGTTTTTGTTTACATTATCTATAAATAAGACTGTGAAATGCACTGAATGCAATTTATTCTTTTTATTTAAAATTAATAGATGTATGCACATAGATACATACATACATAAAATGTGAAGTTACATAAAAAAGATGCTTTTATTATTGCACTCGTTTTTACTACCTTTTTAAAAAGAGGTGCGTATGTTGTCTCGAATTCGATTTGCTATGGAAAGATTGCTTTGTTCTTCCCCTCCTCCTGACGGCTTTCAAAATGGGATTCATTTGCGTTCAAATCTTCTACTCTGTAGTAAATGCAAATGTTGTGGAGTGCTCAAACAACGTTTATAAATTCACTGACTTTAAGGGATGAGTAATACAGTTCAAGATGAATTCCTTATGACTCTTCCTTCACTCATCTGAAAAAGATCAAACATGTCCCTAAATCTCCGCCTTTCAACTTCCGCATCAGCAATCTGGGACTCGTTCTCCTCTTCAAGCAATAACGCCGCGGCTATGGATTTCATTCTTATAATTATGTATCCACTTCAATTTTATTTTTAAATTACAGTGATGCTAGGTATATTTAGTTATTTTAAAATATTTACAAACTTTAACTTCATATGCTGCTATAGTTTGGTGGCAAATATTTCTTTGTTTTGTTTCGATTTGACACATTCCTAGGCAAACAGCTGATTTCGAAAGATGTTTTCTCTCTTCCTCTTCTTCTTTCGTTTATATCGTAACGCATAATACCTAAGTTCGATTCCAGCGGAGCGGAATGCGGGAACGTAATCGAAATGCAGAATAGGGCTGATTATTCTGAATTTAATCCAAAATTATATGTCCAACACTGTTTGTATGTATGTATAAATACAAAGAAATTAATTCTTTTAAAAATGGCATACCATTGCTTTATCTATTTTTTTAAATAAAGTTTTTTCTTTTTTTGTTTATCTGTTTAAATAGTGCTACGATCTTAGTTTTAAGCTACGTATTCTTCATTAAATGTTCATGTTTTAATCGATTTACATATTTATGCAAGTTAATAAGAAGATGTAACTACTTTAATAATTATGTTCGCTTAAGTACCCGCATCGAGGTATTTAAGCGGGTTCTTTTAAGTACCCAACCTGCCTAAGAACCTCAAAAAGCTGACATTTTTGTTAGGTACCTAAGCGGGTTTTACTGTACTACAAGTAGAGCTGCTATCAGCGTTGCCGTTTTAGCCAAATTAGTGGTTTCATTTTCCTTCGTTAGGTAAAAAGAAGAACAAGGTAAAAATATTCAGGGCTGTTCTGGATTCGATCGTAATTGATTTCTCTTCGATTTGTATTTCCGATTCCAAGTTTTAAAGATGGTATGCAATCCTATTGAAATTTAGAAGTTCTATTACAAAATAAATCGTATTCGAAATGACAAAAATGCATTGCATTGTTGTTAGGTAGTGTTCGTTTATTAGAACATTTGTAAAAATTGTAAATAAATTTTGTCGAATGGCGATAATTAAAAGGTGACATGAAAGTAGATAAGCGTACTGAAAGCGTGCTAAAATAGCCTAAAACTCGTACCGAAATATTAAGATTATATTGCTAACATTCCATAATTTTATTGCACCATGGTTAAATGAAAACAAATAAATAAAAATAAAATTGCGTGAGCACAGCAATACATTTTTTCGTTATCATATATAAAATGTTTATATCGCNGGCGATAATTAAAAGGTGACATGAAAGTAGATAAGCGTACTGAAAGCGTGCTAAAATAGCCTAAAACTCGTACCGAAATATTAAGATTATATTGCTAACATTCCATAATTTTATTGCACCATGGTTAAATGAAAACAAATAAATAAAAATAAAATTGCGTGAGCACAGCAATACATTTTTTCGTTATCATATATCGTTTCGTTATCATATATATCGACTGTATTTTTTTTACTTTTTGGACATAAAATAATTGATATAAATTGAATTAAGCTCAAAGATTCAAATTTTTACATAAAGTAAAATATGAAACGAAGTAAAATATCAATATCTGATGATTAAAAAAAATTTGGTAGCTTAGAAACAGGATTTTTTGTTCCTGAAAATATTTTCGAGTGGCAACACTGGTTGGTATGTTTAATTCAGCAGCGGTGAAATATGCATCAATAAGGCGCCTCCTACATGCTTAAAGTTTGTTTGCGTACTAATGATTCAACATCGTGCCTTAACAAATGCATCTATTACTACGTTTATACGTAAGCTATTTGCAAATAAAAATAATTTACAAATACCTAACTCACTGTTTATTCGATGGTGAAAAATTCTTTTTTAATATTGCCTGATTATAAAAAGGCAATAATATGACCATCGAAAAGGAAAATAAAGTTAAAAATGGCAGCGCCTTGATTATAAAAAGGCAATAAGATGACCACTGAAAAGGAAAATTAACCTAAGAATGGCAGCGTCTTGCGCTTATTTGCATATAGTACCACTAATCAATACTTATTTGCTTGATTTAGTTACGTGCAAATAAAAAATTAACTCAGCGTTTATACGGCAAAGTTTACCATTTTGCAAATTGTTATTTGCAAATAATGCGTGCGTATAAACGTAGTATATAAGTTGCATAGTACATACGAGTACGAACAACAGCGAGAATTTTTTCGACATTACATAGGTGAACCCTGATTTGTTTTCTTCTTTTCGTACGCGAATGTTAACAAAACATTATACATACATACAAAACATGCATGTTCAAATGTATGTATACATTCGCGTGTGCGTTCGAATAATGAACGTTTAGTAGGTGTTGAAACTTCTGTCAACTGTGTTTAAACTTAGTCTTGTTCATTTGACAACAAACATTTTTATATCAAATTCTCAAATCGAATTGTATCTAGGGCAAAATAAATACGTCGTTCTTTTTGCTTGGTAAATTTTTTTGTACCAAACTCAAAAATCAGTGTAAGTTTTCGACGACGACCATATTTCAAAGTATTATAAAGGTAAGGCTAAGTTCATAACCTAGAGTAATAGCGTTACGCGATGCAACGGAAATCGCTCAATCAAAAGAAACTTCTTCGCCAGCATAATCGCTAGCGATTAAACAGTAGCCAGTGTTTAAATTGTAGCAAAATCATACACGACTGTTTTTTTTTAGTATAGGGGAGCTCACGAGGAGTAACATTTTAGATTTAAAGTTGCTACGTAGCAATCTAGCACGCATTTTGTTGTTGGGAAAGCAACTGGGGATGCCTTTGAATTTAAAAGGCTCCAATTAAGTAAGAGCAACTGTCAGAACCTTTCACGAAAAAAATTTGGTTTGATACCACGCTCGAAATATTCTGACTACAAGAAGGAACATAATTAAAAGTACTAAATCGGGGTTTTTACACACTTCTAGAGAACATTTTTCTGAAGCATTTTACAAATATATGCAACGTTATAAGGACTAGTAGTTATAAAAATATTTAGATCGTTTCGACGTATTTTCCAAATGTGCCTTCAATTCAGATAATTTTGGAATAAAAATTACGCTCAAGATCGCAGAATATTTTATCTTTAAAAGTTGGTATATTCTANTGTCACCATCCCATTGGAAACGAGCTACCCAACAACAGTAAATCGAGATTCCTGTTTGGACCGACAAAATAAGGTCAAGCGAATCAAAAGGTAATAATATGACCATCGAAAAGGAAAATAAAGTTAAAAATGGCAGCGCCTTGATTATAAAAAGGCAATAAGATGACCACTGAAAAGGAAAATTAACCTAAGAATGGCAGCGTCTTGCGCTTATTTGCATATAGTACCACTAATCAATACTTATTTGCTTGATTTAGTTACGTGCAAATAAAAAATTAACTCAGCGTTTATACGGCAAAGTTTACCATTTTGCAAATTGTTATTTGCAAATAATGCGTGCGTATAAACGTAGTATATAAGTTGCATAGTACATACGAGTACGAACAACAGCGAGAATTTTTTCTACATTACATAGGTGAACCCTGATTTGTTTTCTTCTTTTCGTACGCGAATGTTAACAAAACATTATACATACATACAAAACATGCATGTTCAAATGTATGTATACATTCGCGTGTGCGTTCGAATAATGAACGTTTAGTAGGTGTTGAAACTTCTGTCAACTGTGTTTAAACTTAGTCTTGTTCATTTGACAACAAACATTTTTATATCAAATTCTCAAATCGAATTGTATCTAGGGCAAAATAAATACGTCGTTCTTTTTGCTTGGTAAATTTTTTTGTACCAAACTCAAAAATCAGTGTAAGTTTTCGACGACGACCATATTTCAAAGTATTATAAAGGTAAGGCTAAGTTCATAACCTAGAGTAATAGCGTTACGCGATGCAACGGAAATCGCTCAATCAAAAGAAACTTCTTCGCCAGCATAATCGCTAGCGATTAAACAGTAGCCAGTGTTTAAATTGTAGCAAAATCATACACGACTGTTTTTTTTTAGTATAGGGGAGCTCACGAGGAGTAACATTTTAGATTTAAAGTTGCTACGTAGCAATCTAGCACGCATTTTGTTGTTGGGAAAGCAACTGGGGATGCCTTTGAATTTAAAAGGCTCCAATTAAGTAAGAGCAACTGTCAGAACCTTTCACGAAAAAAATTTGGTTTGATACCACGCTCGAAATATTCTGACTACAAGAAGGAACATAATTAAAAGTACTAAATCGGGGTTTTTACACACTTCTAGAGAACATTTTTCTGAAGCATTTTACAAATATATGCAACGTTATAAGGACTAGTAGTTATAAAAATATTTAGATCGTTTCGACGTATTTTCCAAATATGCCTTCAATTCAGATAATTTTGGAATAAAAATTACGCTCAAGATCGCAGAATATTTTATCTTTAAAAGTTGGTATATTCTAAAAGCACACCTCTTGCTAAGATATCAAATTATTCGTAATTGTTTGTAGAATACAGCACATACTTAAGAAGTTCTTAAAACTAAATGCTTCAAAAACTATACGCGATAAACCGAAAATTTTGAAAATTGTGGAATGTGGAGTTACAGACTTTGACTTACTTGCCATTTCGTTATTTTGTAATGCACACACTTCTTACCTACTACATATGAAGTATACACATAAGTGTCAAATGCCCATTAAATTTCAAGTCAGAATATGGTGTGCTTCAAAAGTTATGACATAATTAATTTTGACCCTCTTAAAAATTAAGTAAAAAATTCACTTGTTANCTAGCACGCATTTTGTTGTTGGGAAAGCAACTGGGGATGCCTTTGAATTTAAAAGGCTCCAATTAAGTAAGAGCAACTGTCAGAACCTTTCACGAAAAAAATTTGGTTTGATACCACGCTCGAAATATTCTGACTACAAGAAGGAACATAATTAAAAGTACTAAATCGGGGTTTTTACACACTTCTAGAGAACATTTTTCTGAAGCATTTTACAAATATATGCAACGTTATAAGGACTAGTAGTTATAAAAATATTTAGATCGTTTCGACGTATTTTCCAAATATGCCTTCAATTCAGATAATTTTGGAATAAAAATTACGCTCAAGATCGCAGAATATTTTATCTTTAAAAGTTGGTATATTCTAAAAGCACACCTCTTGCTAAGATATCAAATTATTCGTAATTGTTTGTAGAATACAGCACATACTTAAGAAGTTCTTAAAACTAAATGCTTCAAAAACTATACGCGATAAACCGAAAATTTTGAAAATTGTGGAATGTGGAGTTACAGACTTTGACTTACTTGCCATTTCGTTATTTTGTAATGCACACACTTCTTACCTACTACATATGAAGAATACACATAAGTGTCAAATGCCCATTAAATTTCAAGTCAGAATATGGTGTGCTTCAAAAGTTATGACATAATTAATTTTGACCCTCTTAAAAATTAAGTAAAAAATTCACTTGTTATCATTATTTTTTTAAATTTAAACACCTATAATTCAAAAGTTATGCAGCAAATTGATCCAAATTTTTTTGAGGCTTCAAGTATACGTCTGTGAATTATATCCAAAAGCAACCAGCTTGATATAGTTTCCAACAGTGAAAATAAAGCTAAATAAAACCAAGGTTACCTGTTTTTTTAGATTTGCCCATATATTCGCGATTGTTATGCCTGCATATTACGAAGAGGAATGCCAAGATTTATAAAAAGAATTCTGGCTAAATCCCATTTAGCCAAACAGCTTTAGGACTGCTTTGCCGATACCATACACACATCCCTAGTGTGTCTGTTCTGGTTTTTTGATTATCTCAAATCATATATTTTGCGGTTTTCGTTTTTTACTTAACTTTTGATTTATTCATTAAAGCTTAGAATTTGTGCTTACTTGCATGATAAAAATATTTAAAGTGAATTTTACATGAAGTAATAAAGACATTTATGAGCATTGAAACAAAGTGTATACAACTGTTTGTTTATTGGTCCTTTAACGCCATAGTTGAACCAAAAACCTATTAAAAAATTCAAAACAAGAGACAAAAACTGGGGGAAAAAAGAAATAAAACAGTAATCCCAATACATAAAACTGAAAAATTCACAAAAAGTTGACTACAGGAGGAAACAGCACCAACAACAACAACCATACGAAGGAAGCCGGAAAGCGTATTAAATTGCTAACCCAAAGTAATAAAAATTGTAAGTAACCTCATTTACTTTAAACGCATATACGCATACATGTACATTAGACCGTATTGAAAAAAAAACGTTCGCCATACACCCCCTCATATGAAGTATTTTTGAAACGTATTTAAAAACAAGTAAGAAAGTCTAACTTCGGGCGGAGCCGAACATTAAATACCCGGCGCAAGTATTAAATATATGTTTTTCACCTTTCCGAAACCTTCCGCTAGATGGTAAGCCGGGGTGTATGAATTTTGAGTAAATTAGCGTCCTTCAATTTCGAAATATTGAAGTTTCAAGCATTTCTGAAATTTACCGTTATATGAAAAGCGGCCG
>NW_016158767.1:61255-69161 GCF_001687245.7 Rhagoletis zephyria
ATTTCTCTTTTCATTCTGATCATTTATGTATACATTTGTCTATATCTATCTCGATTCGTTTTGCCTGTTACAAACAACCGTTATGTGAACAAAGTTATAATACCCTTGTGCACAAGTGCGCTCGGGTATAAAAATAATAATTTTATTTTTTCTTGGACAAACCTAGTAGTCGCTCAATTACGTTTTTCTTCATATCTTCAGCATTTATAGTCGGACTTTAAAGTGTGATACACCAATGTTTTTGTCTCGAGAAGGATTCCTACGGAATCTCATTAACCTCATGTGCTCCGTTGTGTTACTTACCCACCAGATCTCAGTTGCTACCACCCTAACTACCGCTCTAATGACAGTAGATTAAAGACCGTCAAAAACCATTAATCGTTTGGGAAAGAAGTATTTCGTTCGATTAGTGCAGTAGAACCCGAAATAAAACACATTTTATTTTTAGTTGGACAACCATACGGAAAAAACCAACTTTTATTATTTTTCTCCGCTTGCACATAACAGTTCGAGACTTGATTGTTTTGTAACGCAAAATCTTAATCCATACAATTTCGGTGGGGTTCCAACAGGCGGTATTTCTATCGTTTCTCGAGTTTACATAGATAAAATGTGGCCCATGCGTTGTTCATCGGTGACCGCCATTGCAGATTCATGAACTATATGAACAAAACGCTAGGTGTCTTGCGAGTGACATGGACGAGCTGTGAAAAAGATAAGTTTAGCACAGAAAAATGAATGTTTTTCCATTGTTCTAACCTGGTAATTCAATTATTTCCTTGGAATATTGTAATGCTTCGTGAAGAACTCCAAGCGTGGTGGTTCAGTCGGTTCGAATTTATCCCAATTTATTACGTTGAAATATTTGTCACTCTCGAAATTTATAAAATTATCCACTTTGGGACCAAACATTTGACGATCGCATCCATTTGCTTCTCTATGGGCTGCTAAGATCCTCGTATATACATCTGAACGTACGAGTGGATCTGTATCCGTTATCATCGGTATCAAAACATTTTGTGGGTGTAGAAAGTACGCGTTATTTTTTATGAACGGACGGACAATATTTTGAATGTCTTCTGACAATTGACGAGTCTATGTTATGTACTTGAAAACGTGACGACATCCGTGCACTGCTAATGGTTTACTTTTAACCAGAAACCAGAAAGGTGCATAAACTTTCACAACGAAGTCAGCCAGTTTTTTTAATGTTATCGAGCGCTTAGGGATTATAACCCTTAGTAAGAAGAATTCTACTTCTGTGTTGCCCTTGAAGGGGATCTGAACACCTTTTGTAGAGAACACCTTTCTACAAAAATTACAAAAGTATGTATTAAAATAATGTGTAGACCCTTGACTACAAGTGTGTGGAATTTTTTTTTGGATCGGGTTCCCCCTTTGGACACAATACCCCGAAATAGTTGGCCCACTTACTAAATAGCACCCGAAAAATAGATAAACAAACATATTAGTAACGATATGGTTACGTTACTTCTTTCGCAAAAGATTGATGATTTTTGACGGCCTTTAATTTACTGTCATTAGGGCAGTACGTTAGGGTGGAAGCAGCTGAGATCTGGGGGTAAGTACCACAATGGAGCACATGAGGTCAATGAGATTCCGTAGGAAAAACCACCTCCTCGAGGCAAAACCATTGGTGTATCACACTTTAAAATCCGACTATAAATGCCGAAGATATGAAGAAAAATGTAATTGGACGACTACTAGGGTTGTCCAAAAAAATAATTTTTTTTTGTAAATGCTTTTCAGAAACACACATGAGGGGGTGTACGGCGAACTTTTTTTTCCTGTAAGGCGATACGCTCTAATGTACATGCTTATGTGAAAAACGGAAAACTTGCCGTCCCGAATCACAAGCCAATATTCATAAGCACTTATAAACCTCTTATATGTATACAAAATACCCAATAGGAAAAATTTGTACAAAGTTCTACGCTGCCCAGTAGGAAATTTATAAGCGGAAAAAATTTAACGTTTTAACGCAATCAGTGCGAATTTTTCGGTAATTTGGTAATTTTTGCGGCCCAGCAAAGTTTAATAACCCCTTTCAGCTACCCAGCGAAAGGAAACCAAATTTTACATCGAAAGTGTAAAGCGAAAGTGCGTTTGTCCTATTATTAGCTGCTGTAATACCTTAAACATCCCGGGCTTAACGTACAGTTTCGGTACTGTTTGCTTAGTTTCTCTTCGTTTTCTGCCACTAAACGAACACCAATTATATATTTAGGACCCTGCAAAAAAAACTGGTTTTTTTCTTTTGTTTTCTCTTGTAAAACAAATTTTGTCACACGTCACTGATAGCCCTTTCCCATACGGTAAATTTGTTTAATAAAGCAGACAGCTATTCACTTATTCCCGCAAATTCCGTTGTTTGATTTTTGGGTCGCGAATACACTCCAATTCTTTTATAATGCTTCTCGAAAGAAGCCCAAAAAAAAAAGACTCCGGAGATAGATATTCACTCGGAAACCCAAGGGGCAGTTCCAAAAAAGTTAACACGGAGTGTAACGGCGTCACGTAACCAAAAGGAACACGAATATGACCCATCCATGAGCGTTTTAATATTTGAGGCTGACAATTTGGTACATTTCTGTAGATGAACTAACGGTGCCCTTGCTGAAATTTACCGAGAGGACATAGACGAATACTATGCGGGAGTTAAGCGACCATATCAGAATGTGTCGTTGGCTGCAGATGGCGAACTACCTCCAACGTTCAAATTAGTAGCCAGGAATAAAATGGAGCTGTGCCAGGAATTCCGGATCTTATGGATATGCATATGGCCCAAATGTGCGAAACGTCTCGTCTAGCAGAGAAGCCCCTTTCCGGTAAAGGAGCAGGAAAATACCTTTATGTGCCTGAATGTCCCAACCTGTGACACCGAAACTTTCTCCGGGTGTTACGAAGAGTGGCCATCCTTCCATGACATGTACACGGCAGTTTATGTTAATCACCCCAAACTTACTCCTGCCCAAAAATTGTATCATTTCCGATACAAAACAACCGGAAAAGCCGGAGCCCTGGTTAAACAATACGGTTTTGTGATGAAAATTTTACGCTTGCATGGAATGCCCTCAAGTCCCGATATGAAAACAAAAGAATCCTGGTCGACAAGCAGATTAAAACTCTTGTTATTCTATCCCAAGTTAATTTTGAAAACAGGGAAGCATTACAGATAATTCAAAATTCCATCAACAATTCTCTGTCTGTCTTAAATTCTCAATGCGTCCCGACAGAGATAAGGGACCCAATCCTGGTATACATATGCTCGTCGAAGCTTCCCAAGCAACGTTATCTTTGTGGAAACAATCCCTAAGTTCTCGCAAAGACCTCCCAACCTCGTATGCGAAATGTTCCACGGCCCCTATTTATCGGAGATAACATTTCTAGATTTGACGAAGTTATATCCTTAAAATCGGTCCATGTTTTATTAAAAAGGGATTAAAAAATTTATTCTGGCGGACTTATATACTTATACATATATGTATAGCGTAGAGTATGCGTTAGACTCTAACGTATATATATATTTATAGGTACAGCGTAGTGTATGCGAAATGTTCCACGGCCCCTATTTATCGGAGATAACATTTCTAGATTTGGCGAAGTTATATATTTCAAATCGGTCCATGTTTTATTGAAAAGGGATTAAAAGAATTTATTCTGGCGGACTTATATACATATAGATGTATAACGTAGAGTATGCATTAGACGATAACGTATATGGGTGTTTCCATCGGAAGGTCCACCACGACAAAAAAAAAATAAAAGTCTTATATCTAACGTGGTGGCGCCAAGGTCGAGATATTTCGAAAACCCGTATTTATGGTCCGATTTGGTTCGAATTTGGTGTATGTAGTTGAAACATAATAAATCATAGATTTCCAAAAAATTCACCCTGAATTGGCGCTGAAGTCAAAATATAAAGTATATTCTATATAAAATACATGTTTTATTTGCGTTAAAAATTCATTTAAAAGCAATATTAACAAAAATATAAGGATGGAAATTTATGTCACGTGACGCTACGTCACGTGACGTTTCACACTTGGGGTTTTAAAAGAAAATTGAAACAAGTTGCATTAATTCAAAAAACTCTAAAAATAACTAGAATTTCTCCAAATTATATTAAAATAAGTTTCATGAAAATAGCCATCCACAATACGCAGAGTTTTGCGATTTTGTAAGAAAAGAAAAAACCTACTTCCATTTTTTGACACGTAACGACACTCCCTTTAAATGCTTATATTTCAGCATTCGATTCGATTCGTTCGATTGTTTTCAGTTTTCGGTTAAATATAGAGCTATGTGCTATACAATGGCCCAAAATAGTTAAAGAAAACAAATGGTATTCCTTGTTTGTATCACATTGGAACGTACGACTGTCACGTATGCGACGTATGGAAATACCCATATATATTTATAGGTATGGCGTAGCGTATGCGAAATGTTCCACGGCCCTCATTTATCGGAGATAACATTTCTAGATTTGACGAAGCTATATCCTTGAAATCGGTCCATGTTTTATTGAAAAGGGATTTAAAAAATTTATTCTGGCGGACTTATATACATATAGATGTATAGCGCAGAGTATGCGTTAGACTCTAACGTATATATATTTATAGGTATAGCGTAGTTTATGCGAAATGTTCCACGGCCCCTATTTATCGGAGATAACATTTCTAGATTTGACGAAGTTATATCCTTCAAATCGGTCCATGTTTTATTGAAAAGGGATTTAAAAAATTTATTCTGGCGGACTTATATACATACTAGCAACTTCCCGCTTGCTTCGCGGTGCCTAATAAGATCTTTTGCTTTGGCCAATTCAAAAATAGTGTTTAAAAGCAAAAGTAGTCTGTAAAGTAAACATTTTTATGTGAAAATCTTTTAGTTTGTGATAGGCTTGTCTGATCTGTTCTTTTAGTGTAAATAAAACGACGTTATTTCACTTACGGCCCAACGTTTCGCTAATCTTCTTAGCATCTTCAGGGGCGTGTTTACTTTATCATCTGTTACAAAAATATAAATACATACATAGTAGTTTTATATGTACTTATGTATATGTATGTGTATTTGTTCCTTTACTTACTATGTATGTATTTATATTTTTGTAACAGATAATAAAGTAAACACGCCCCTGAAGATGCTAAGAAGATTAGCGAAACGTTGGGCCGTAAGTGAAATAACGTCGTTTTATTTACACTAAAAGAACAGATCAGACAAGCCTATCACAAACTAAAAGATTTTCACAAAATATAAACTGATCGGATATACATAAATAAAGTAAACATTTTTAGTTTAATNTTCAAAAATAGTGTTTAAAAGCAAAAGTAGTCTGTAAAGTAAACATTTTTTAGTTTAAATTGAAACGTCTAAAAGACGGAATCCTCCTCACACATATGCCTAGAATAGTAGCGCTGTGATTCCATTCGATGTAATGCGTTTTACCTATGGTCTTATTTCCACCTGTGAGATCTCTGCCAAGCGTGCGTAATATTCTTCTATGATCCTGCAACTTCAGCATTGGTCCGGTGTACCATGTAAGCCTATAAAAGTCCTTATACGGAAACTGAAGTGCACAGATGAGCGTTTTCAATTATAGGAAGGTCAAGAATCCTCGCTGCCCCACAGGATGAAAAGTTTTCGCGTACATTGGCTAAATGAGTGGTGTGATATCATGAATATCGTTCAAATGAACCCATTGATATACCTATCGTTTTCCTTCTTGGAAAGATGTGGTCGAATCTTTCCTTGTCAATTCGCCACTTTTACAATTCGTCTTAATATTTATGAATTGGTTTCTTTGAGTCTTACTGCTATAATAACGGCCGCCTCGAGCAACTTCGTCAATCGGAGGTATGTATATGCAAGATCTCGCTTACATAGTGTTACGGTCTTTATATGCATACTTAAACGCATCCTTGATTTAGCCATATGAAAAGTAAATTCGTCTAAGATAATCATAGGGCCAAGGCAGAACAAACCCCGGAGGGGTTTCTATATATTTCGGGTGCAGCGTCATCCATTGGGTCCCTTTTCAGCAAAACCTTTGCTTGTCATGAAATGAATACGAATTATGAATTCCAATCAGATTTTATAAAAAACACGGATTTTCCAAATACTTAAACTTCAACGGGTCCATTTTTAGCAAAGGAATTTTTCATCATACAGGTAGTCACGCTGCGAATTTGAACGAAATCTGTTAATAAATACGACTTTTATAGGTCATTCTACTCCAGCGCCAACAGCGTGTGTCTAGTAGCCTATAATAGGACCTCCGACAATTTGACTGTGCTCTATTGATTGGTTTTTGAGTTTAGTCCGAAAAACGGAAATGGCTATCGTTTTATGTATGTAATCTTCATTATCCTGAGTTTCGCTCGGAAAAAAGTTTACGCGAAAATTTTGATTCCCCTTATAGTAAGTACATGGAAACCAAAAACGAAAAGTGAACTGGTTCAGGGAAGATGAAAGAAATAAACGTTTCGAATGTGTATTAACAAAATAGGTTCATAAATACGGCTTTTATAAATAACTCGATTCCAGCACCATCTAGCGGGTCCGTTTTTCGCAAGTGCTTTTTTCATCATGCTTACGAAATCGGTGCATAAATACAACTTTTAGAAATAACTCACCTCCCGCGCCACCTAGCAGCTCCGTTTTTGGTAAACGTATTTTCCATTATGCTGAAACTATACCTTTTGAATTTGAAAGAGATCGGTTCATAAATACGACTTTTATAAATAACTCGAATTCCGCGCCACTTAGCGGGTCTATTTTTGGCAAACGTGTTTGCCATCATGCTGGTAGCTTACATTTTCAATTTGAAAGAAATCGGTTCATAAATACGATTTTTATAAATAACTCGACCCCAGCGCCACCTAGCGAGTTTTCTGGTAGCCTATAATAGGGTCATATATGCAAGGTATAACCTCTGAATATTTGACTGAAATCTATGAAGTAGTTTTTGAGTTAACTCCGAACAACGAAAACGGCTATTGTTTTATATATACAGAAGATAGAAGATAGATGTATACATATATACATATATATGTATAGCGTAGAGTATGCGTTAGACACTAACGTATATATATTTATAGGTATAGCGTAGCGTATACGAAATGTTCCACGGCCCCTATTTATCGGAGATAACATTTCTATATTTAACGAAGTTATATCCTTCAAATCGGTCCATTTTGAAATACNAGCGTAGCGTATACGAAATGTTCCACGGCCCCTATTTATCGGAGATAACACTTCTATATTTAACGAAGTTATATCCTTCAAATCGGTCCATTTTGAAATAAGAGTGTTTTTATGCTATAGAAAATAATTTCTACGACTTCACATACGCGGTTTTGCATTTTGCTGATACGCGGTTTTGCATTTTATTCATATGCGGTTTTGCACTTTAAGCGACGATATATGTAAAGCGTAGAGCAGACCTTCCCAAAGTGGGTGAAGCGGTGCTCTGGGGTGCCGCGATCGTATGCCTGGGGTGCCGCTAGTGGCTAGAGTATACTAGTGGTGCGGACAAATTCTTTAGACTTTCCATACACAACGCAAGCGGTTTGATCAGACCTCAACATGGCGGCCAGAAAATCAAAAAATTTAGATTTTTATTAACATTACCTTCAGCGGCTCGTCAAACCCCATACACAACACAAATAGCTTGCAGCAAAGATATATTTCGCTCTTAAGCGTAGTTCCCCAGTACGTTTTGTCAACGTAAAATAGAATCAGAATAAATAATATAAAAAAACTTTTTAATATACAACGCTTTTATAAATGGACTAAAAAGTAGAAAATAATACTTCTCAGTCCCATAGAATTTGTTTTGATAACTTTTGATTTTGAAATTTTAGCAAAAGTCATTATAAACAAT
>NW_016158767.1:71858-79426 GCF_001687245.7 Rhagoletis zephyria
ATCCAGCAGTGGCAACAAAACTGGAACGCGAGCACAAAAGGTCGATGGACGCACTCCCTGATAGCCGACCTTCAAACATGGTTGAAGAGACCGCATGGGGAAGTCGATTTCTACCTGACGCAATTCCTCACCGGTCATGGTTACTTCCGAGAATATCTTCATAGAATGGGAAGGGTGGACTCACCGTTCTGTCACTACTGTGGCAACGTCGAAGATAAAGATAGAAGTGCGAACACTTCTTGATTTCGCGCAGAATGTTGGAAGAAAGACACGGAGACATAACTCCGAACAACATAGTTTCGGTAATGATCTCCAGAAAAGTGGGAAGCAGTTGCGAGATACGTGAAATTCGTACTCCGCTGCAAACGAGAGGACGGTTGTCTACTGAGGACACCCGAATGAAACGCCTCTACAAAAGAGCAGCCCCAAGGCTCTAACAGCGCGCTCCTGCATCTGAAGACATGCAGAATTGCGGTGCCAGATGCGGGATTCTTGCGCGGGCGGTGGGAGTTTGGGTTTTAGTGGGTAGCTCAACACGCTTCGGTGGGAGTCCCACACTCGGGGAAGGTAGTATAAAGACTAGCGCCCCTGGCCAGTGCATAAAGCATTTCCCTATCCTACGAAAAAAAAACTCCTTCACTCTTCTTATATTCAATGTATATATTCTACTAACTGATCCTTTTAAAATATTTATTTATTATTAAAGTTTATAGAGTTAAGTTAAATTAATAACAGTGCATAATATTTTAATGAAGAACATTCATTTTATTGTAAACATATGGGAATGTGCTGCAATCAGTACGATTTGAGATCGATGCGATCTGCAAAACCTTCTTCGGAGATTGATTAACAAAACGGCAAAATTTGGCACTGAATCGATAGATATGACGTAAGTTATGTGTTTCTCGCCGTTTTCATTTGAAATATTTATTACTTTCCCTAAAAATAATCAAAAATAGTTTGCAAATCGCACCGATTTCAAATCGTACGACTCGCAGCACATGCCCAATAAACTTAATCGGCCCTATCGCGAATTTCACATGAACAAATATTCCCAAAAATTATAAAGCAAAACAAAAACAATTTTTCCCAATTTGTTTTTGTTTTGCATGTAAAATTATGGGAAAGATTTATTCTCACGAAATTGGCGTAGGACTGAATATGATGCTTGAATCTTCATATTTTCAGATAACTCCTTAAAATCTGGTTTATATTGCACAGTTGCGCAGGCTAAAATCATGTTATTTTTGACATGTTCGTCGGCCAGTACGTTTCGGTATTTGTTTTTTATAACCATTAGTTGTGAAAAAGCCTGTTCCAGAAGAGTAAACGTCTGGAAATGTTGAAAGTTTTTCTTTGTCAACTGCTCTATCCATACATCGATTTCGAGTTACAAGTTGTATTGAAATCATTTAGTTTTGCAGTCACATCAGTTAAAAATGCTGCCTTTGGATTTCAGGAAAATCTTTATTTCTGTCATCAAAGCTACAAATATTGAGAGCACTTTACCTTGACTCAGCCATCTTACTTCAGAGTGGTAGAATATGTGACCGAATTCACTCTCAAATTCATCGAGCAAGGCTTTGAATTGCCGATGCTTTAACGGTCATCCGCGAATCAAATTCACAATACGAACGATCATGCTCATAACATTGTCAAGGTTGAGTGGTTTTGCAATCAGATTTTCCTTATTTTTCTCTACGTTATATATATGTACTTATCTTGCCCACGAGTACGAGTTTCCAAAGTAAGATTGACTAACAGTGCCTCCTTAGCAGAAAAATCAGAAAATACCACTCTGGTGAACACTAATAACTGCGGAGAGTTTGAAACATCGGTCGACTCATCCATTTGTAAGGAAATCTAGTCACATTTCTTGAAATCGATTTTTATTTGGCCATGAATATCGTTTGGTAGGTCATCAGATAACGACACTTTTTTATTGTTGAGATTACGCTGTTTTTGTTTTGAAAATCCTGAAACAGAGATTCTGTCATGTCTAGCATAGAAAGATAAGAAGTGAATGAGTTCGTGAAAATTCAAAAATAAAAGCCTACTTTTGTACCAAAAAAGCTACCAATTGTTAAACTTTTCAATTCAATACAAAATATTCTGTTCATCTTCTTGTTTTCGGGCGCCTAAAATTTAGGTCCCGAGCTACCAGGCGCCCGCGAGCTACCGGTTGGACACTACTGGCGTAGAGTATGCGTTAGACTCTAACGTATATATATTTATAGGTATAGCCTAGCGTATGCGAAATGTTCCACGGCCCCTATTTATCTGAGATAACAATTCTAAATTTGACGAAGGTATATCTTTCTGTTTTATTGAAAAGGGATTTAAACAATTTATTCTGGCGGACTTATATACATGTAGATGTATAACGTAGAGTATGCGTTAGACGCTAACGTATATATATTTATAGGTATAGCGTAGCGTATGCGAAATGTTCCACGGCCCCCATTTATCGGAGATAACATTTCTAGATTTGACGAAGCTATATCCTCGAAATCGGCCCATGTTTTATTGAAAAGGGATTTAAAAAATTTATTCTGGCGGACTTATAGACATATAGATGTATAGCGTAGAGTATACGTTAGACTCTAACGTATATATATTTATAGGTATAGCGAAGCGTATGCGAAATGTTCCACGGCCCGATTTATCGGAGAAAACATTTCTCCGATAATAATGTCAGCATTGAAATCCAACGCAGAATCACTCTTGCTAACAAGTGCTACTTTGGACTGAGTAGGCAATTCAGGAGTAAAGTCCTCTCTCAACGTACGAAAACCACGCTCTATAAGTCACTCATCATGCCCGTGCTAGTATATGGCGCAGAAGCATGGACAATGACAACACCCGATGAGGCGGCTCTTGGAGTGTTTGAGAGAAAGATTTTGCGGAAGATTTACGGGCCTTTACGCGTTGGCGATGGCGAGTACCGCAGACGATGGAACAATGAGCTGTATGAGCCTTAAAACGACATGGACATAGTGCAGCGAATTAAAATACAGCGGCTCCGCTGGCTTGGCCATGTCGTTCGAATGGACACCCACGCTCCAGCTCTGAAAGTATTCAACTCGGAACCCGCTAGTGGTAGCAGAGGAAGAGGGAGGGCCCCCACTGCGATGGAAAGATCAGGTGGAGAAGGACTTGGCTTCACTTGGCGTTTCTAATTGGCGTGAGTTGGCACAGAGGAGAAACGACGCTTAGTCGGTTACAGCACCAAAAAAGAAGAAGAAGAAGAAAGCAATGTTCAGATTGATTTTTGGTTTTTTGAATTTAGTGTCGATATTTGGGATATCGAATCTTTTAATTCCGATATTAATGGGTACCCGCTATTCGGTTCGATACAATACCCCCATTTGAAAGAGTTTTTCAATGGAATTTTTTATTGTTATAAAAATGCGTAAATATGCAGACAAAAAGCAATAGATGTTAAAAAAAATAACGAATTAAAAAAACTTTTTGCGCGATGTTTGTAAGTCTTTTTTGTTGTTCTTACCCTTAGAATTTAATATCTCATCAGGAAATTAGCCTACGAACATTTTCATATTCTCAAGTACCACTCGAAGTTACGTTAGCAATCTTCCTCCGCTTTATGCATTTCACCACTACAGTTCCGCCGCTTAGCAGGAAAAACTTTGCAACCAATAAAGCGTGTTTAATGTTATTTATTCATTAGCGCGTGGAGAACCAAAATACAAAGAATAACATTTGGAACGAGTGTGATAAACGCAGCAAATAATAATAAAGTTGCAGCAACGCTTCTGATGGAAAACTCGTTTAAAATAACAAGCAGATTTTTTTTACCCACAAGGTAAAAAATAGGGCATGGAAAATAAATCACAATATGAAAACTATTCACTCATAGGGAAGCTAATGGATGCTGCGAATGAATAGCTACCAACACACGTACTTTTAGTTGTTTACAAAAAGAGATTGGTAAGTGGAAAATAGGAATACTAAATAAGTATGGGAAAGCGATGGAATGACATACTCATTATCACCATTTGCTTGTTTATTCAGCACTAGGAAAATATTTGCAGACTTGTATTTTTTAAAATGCATTTGTTAAATTATGTATGTATGTATATACAACAACAACACATTTTAAGCAGTGGATATGTATGTATATGTAATATTGGGCACGGGGAAATATAACCCTAAGTAGAAAGCGTTTAGATTTTCTTCTGGCAATTAAGGGAGAATGTGCATTAAATAGGTTTTAAATAATAGGTACATACATATCGAAAAAAAACATAAAAAGACGACAGAAATTATTTCGTGTTTCTTAAATACTTTTAGCGCAGCCAAATTGTAATCAAGCCCTGGGNTGTGCATTAAATAGGTTTTAAATAATAGGTACATACATATCGAAAAAAAAACATAAAAAGACGACAGAAATTATTTCGTGTTTCTTAAATACTTTTAGCGCAGCCAAATTGTAATCAAGCCCTGGTAGGATTTTCCTCACCATAAAATTTTCTTTCCTCATTTTTAAGACTTTTTGGGTGAAAGTTCTATGTTTTTACATGAAACATTACGTAATTGCTTATCCCAAAAAGATTTTCATTTTCGACGACTTTTAGTAAAAGTTATTGACTTTCATATCTATTTGTGGAACATTTTAAATATCTAACTGCCATGTTTGCCAACATGGGTCAAAATGACATGATTTTATATTGGGGTTTCGTCCAATAAGTGGAAATTTTAATCCAATTTAAAAAAATTGTGATGGGGTCTAGCAAAATCTTCATGAAATTTGAGTACTATGTAGGGATGCTAACCGTGTGGGGATAGTTTGGTTGAGCTTCGAAAATGGCTGTTCCCTTTAGTTGGAAAGTTGCTTATCCTTGTTTTCAATATTGTGGCGATCAGTGGCATAGCCAGGATTTCGGGAAGGAGGATTAGAAACGTATATAGCCTCTTCTTACCGTTAAATATTATTTGTCCACTCGTTTATTTCTATCCGAAAATTAGAATTTGACAAGTTTTAACAGCTCATAGAGGGTAACAATTTAATGCTTGTTCTGAAAAAATGTGTTAAAATGGCAGATAAATTTTAAAACCTACTTGAGAAAATGAATGAGAATTAAATTATTCTTTCACACGATAGACCGGTTTCGAGCTACATAAGAAAAATAGGACAGTTTTCTAAGTGTGTGTATCAGACCGAAGTCATATCGCAATTTTCGCGGTCTGAAATGGTCGAGGTAAAATTCCACTCCCTTCCTTCTCGCGACCATAAAAAGCTGAATTCAGACGGTCTGAAAATACTAGCGAGTGCAGGCTCATTACTTTAATCAGAGAATATATTTTCTTCATAAAGTTTATCCAGTACTTCTGGCATCCTTAAAAATAAATTTGCAACCCTGTGCCAGCTCTTAAAAGTTGTAAAATTTTAGCTCTTAGCTTTAAGTTATCGCTGACAATTTTTTCATCCCCCTTTCCATCCTTCCAAAATCCTGGCTACGCCATTCTGGGCGAGCATAACGGTATACTTTATTTTTGGAGTACACTTTATCTACAAGAGTTATTAATTAAAGGTCAAAAGTCAATGGATTCTAAAATTTTTTATTTTATTAGGAATCTTATAAAATAACAAAAAAATGGCATTTATGTAATGGAAATTACAAAAAAATTTTAAACACATTTTTTAAACCACCTAATTAATTATATTTGAAAATTCTATAATAAAGTAGGAAATAGTGTACCATGGCGCAATTTAAAAACGTTACGTGTTCATGTCCGTTATATCAGATTGTCCACTTAATCCCGATACCCTAAATGAAGGATTTGTGGCTATTCTTGTTGTTCCCTCACCTCTTACCCCATACCCCATCGCGGTGGTGTTTTTCATGGTCAGATGTTTGAGTTTTGTGTAGTGCCACTAATTGATGTAGAAAAAAGTATTTACAAAATACGGTCAAACGCAATCGACGTAGACGGTATTCCAATTAAATTTATAATGATTATCTTACCGTTAATCTTGCCAACCCTAACGCACATAATTAACCACAGTTTTACAACGTCTTGTTTCCCTAATATGTGGAATTTCGCCACTGTCCTTCTGGTTGCCAAAAACAAATCTGCGTGTAGACCCAGTAACTTTCGCCCTATCAGTATACTTCTTGTGCTGTCTAAATGTTATGTTAGCCTAGACTTAACTTACGTAACGTAACCTAATGTAGTGGCCAACGCATTATAGTTTTGTTCAGGATTTTTTTGATGTAGCTTATAAGCGAAAAAGTGGAAATCACCTAAAAAGGAAAATACAAAAACAAAATATTTCCGCTTCTGGCTAAGTTGACATGTTGAGTAATCATTAACGATTTCTTACGTAAGTTAAGTCTAGCGTAAAGTAGCTGAATCTCTAATACCTGAGCAAATCGCTGATAACGTTCAACTCCAGGCCTCTAGAACAGTCAGCTAATTTGCTTTCAGATTTTAACAAGGATTTATTACACCGTGCGACAGTCAATTTTACTCACGAAAAAATCAATATAGTTACAAAACTGGGGACCAAATAGAGTAAAACTGCATTTTTAGGTTTCCCTCTTACGTCAGGATTTTTTAAAGGGACTTTGAATTTTCTGATTGAATAAAAAAATAATTCAAGAGATGCGGTGCATTGTAGAATAACAATATGGGTATCAATTAAAAGGCAAAATTCTGTAGCATATAAAAAAAAATTATTTTTGGACGCACCAGGACGAATCAATATTGAAAATGTCCTTTAAAACTTTTTCCTTGAATATCCTTAAAAATTTACAGTATCTTCATTTATGTATATTGTAACTATCAATATCTTATAAAAAGAAGTGTAAAATTTTTATACCCGAGCGCACTTCTGCACAAGGGTATTATAACTTTGTTCACATAACGGTTGTTTGTAACAGGCAAAACGAATCTAGATAGATATAGACAAATGTATACATAAATGATCAGGATGAAAAGAGAAATCGNACGAAACTTGGTATGTGTACTTCTTTCGGGCGTAGGACGGATGGTATGGGCAATATCGGACAATAACCACGCTTACCTCCCATATAACGGTAATTTTCAGAAATACGAAAACTGCAAATTTTAGTAACTACAGAAGATTATTCACTCAAAATTGATATTTACAATAATTTTTAGACGAAAAATAGGAATATTATAAATTTTTGAAAAATGGGCATAGCCACGCCCACTTATGGTTACATTTGTATATCTTGGCAACCGCTGCACCGATTTCTTTCAAACTTGGCACAGTTGTTGGCCCTGGTACAGCATACCAAATGGCCGACAATTTTTAACGAGCAATAACCACACCCACATTCCATATAAGGGTAATTTAGAGAAATAAGAAATCTTCGATAAATCAGCAAATATTAAATTCAAAAATTTTTATTGAGCTCGAGGCCGTTTTTGAATGAAAATTTATTGTGGAAAAGCAACAGTAGTTTGAAAAAAAGGGTAGAAGTGATAGCTATTTCGGAAATCACCACATTTCCTCATCAGACTTCTTTCAGTAGGATTCGAACCGACGATCCCACTGACTCAGCCAGTTGCCTATGCAC
>NW_016158767.1:88657-89236 GCF_001687245.7 Rhagoletis zephyria
GGTGAGGTCAGACTCGGCAGCGGAAAAAGATAGCGATACGCAATCTGTTTCTGGTGACGGATCGGTACGTAACCGGTGGACGAGGGAGTTCGGTAACCTGCTTCTGACGTCGGATTCAGAGGACGCCGATGATACCATCGTTGAGGCGTTCGATAGAACCTCGCCAGAAGTGATGGACGGGGACGAAATTTTATAAGCTATGGATGAAGGTTCTACAAATAAACCTTCATCACTCTAAAGCAGCTTCTGCAGCTCTCTGCACCTCAGTGATAGAGGGGAGGAGCTAGTTTTTGTCCAGGAGCCCTGGGTTGTTAAGCACAGGGTTTGTGGACTTAATTCTGATGCTTACCGCATAGTGTCGGCCCCTGTGGCAGGTAAGATCAGGGCATGTATATTAAGCGATGAAGATACGGTGAGCATCTCTGTGGAAAGCCAATCCACAACACTCTGGCTGGTCAGTACCTATATGGCCTACGATCGCCAAGACTGCCCTCCCGCTCGGTTACTGGACGTGGTGAAAGAGGCCAACTCGAGGAAGTTTCCCATAGTTATCGGGACCGATGCTAATGCGCATCAAGC
>NW_016158767.1:90631-96585 GCF_001687245.7 Rhagoletis zephyria
TGCTATTAGATTAAATGCACTAATCAAATGGAGTGACACTCTAGAATTTTGGAAGATCTTCCAGATGACTTTAGGCGCCTGGACTACACAGTTCCGTCTACGGGACTAAAGAATTATTTCCAGACAAGGATCCCCTCAAGGGAAGAATGGGAGGAGGATTCGGTCCTGATATCGTATTCTGACTCAACAGACATCTACACTGATGGCTCCAAGTTGGATCTGAGGGTAGGAAGTGGGGTATACTCGCAAGAACTCTCACTTAGCCTCAGTTTTCGTTTTCCAGATCTATGCAGCGTTTTTCAGGCTGAACTAACAGCAATAAATGAAGCTGCAAGTTGGCTGATCGATTCTCTAATTAATCTGAAGGCGGTAACAATCTTATCTGACAGCCAAGCGGCTATTAAAGCACTTAATAGTGACAAATCTACGTCGAAGGTTGTTATGGAATGTAGACGTACTCTTAATGAACTGGCAAGGTGTTACGTCACTAATGTTGTGTGGGTGCCAGGCTACAAAGACATACCAGGAAACTGTACTGCAGAACTAGCAAGGAAAGGAACCTTGTTTCCTGCAATCAGTACAGCTCGTAATGCGGGCATTCCGCTATCTTCTTGCAAGCTCTGGCTTGAGAATAACTTTGTCGGACGGGCTAATATAAGATGGTCTGCGGAGCCTACTTGCAGGATAGCAAGACATATCTGGCCTAAGCTTGACAAGCGTAGATCTCGCCCTCTTCTCCACTTGGAGCGACCACTGTTGCGGCATGTTATTGGAGTTCTCACCGGGCATTGCCTGATGGGAATCCACGCCACTAGAATGGGTTTGCAGTCAAACGACTACTGTCGTAGCTGCCGCGATGAGGAGGAAATCGAAAGCGTGGAGCACTACTTATGCCACTGTCCTGCTCTGGCGAGAGCTTGCCGATGCTCGTTCCTCCATTATTCTTTTTAATGTCTGGCCGAACTGGATTCAGCCAGTGTCTATGACTTTGTGCGCTTCATCAGAGCTACGAAGTGGTTCCACTACTAGGGTAAGAGGAGGGACATATGGAGTCTCTTATACGGCATCATAACGGGCCCTTGGTGGCCTAAGTGTGCCCTTTTCTTGAGGGATTAGGGCAGCCGAGTTAACCTAACCTAACCNTCTTATACGGCATCACAACGGGCCCTTGGTGGCCTAAGTGTGCCCTTTTCTTGAGGGATTAGGTCAGCAGAGTTAACCTAACCTAACCTACGTTCTTTTTGGAAATATAAAGGAGATCATATTCTTGTCCAGTGGCCCAAATTATGCAAGAAAACTCCTTTAAAAAAAGTAATTTTCATTTCGTAAAAGTGTGTTTTTTAACGAGAAGTATTTAGTTCCTTCAAACGATGTATTTCAATGTACATACATCATGAAAATTTTGTACAAAACTCCTTAGGCGCCGACCGCCGCCGCCGCCGCCGCGCCGATATTTTCGTAACTCGGCGGCGGCGCATGAGGAATGAAAAAATCGGTGGCGGCGGCGGCGTGGCTCGGCGGCGTATTCCTCTAGTATGTATATCTTATAAAGCATCAATCTAAGTGATTTTTAATGCTATGTGTGATCGGTATGTAAACCGGTAGAACAATTTGATGGTTTTAGCTGCCTACATAAAGGAGTTATATCGCAAAAACTTGTATCTGAACTATCAGCACCGATCTTGATGATTTTTTCAGTACATCTTGTGTGACTATTTATAAAATAGCTGACGAAATTTCTCGGTTTTAGCTGTCCAAGTAAAGGTGATTTAAAGTAGAACCCCATATCTGAATAATAAGTTGCATGGAGGCTATTGATTATAGTGGTCCGATCTTAGTAATTTTTGATGTAAGTATTCTGTTGATAATGTGTGAAAACAGTGCGAAATTTCATGTTCCTAGCTGCATAAATGGAGGAGTTATAACGAATTATCTCATATCTGAACAATCAGATGTATGGGGATTTTTCCTGTTCCGACAAATGATAAATACTTTTTAAAACTACACTCACCAAATTTCGGTCGGATATCTCGAAAATCTTGAAATATTCACTGTGTTATATTATTAAACGTGCGATATAATTGCTCAGCCATACGACTTAGTTAAAGCGATCTGCAGCAGCCACAGTTTGAGATATATATCAAATTAATGTGAAAGCTGCAGTTGCAGTTGACAGTGTTTGTCACAAAAGTAAAACGTGGTAGAAAAGTCTATAGTGAGAAATATATAATTTATTGAAAAACATCAACCAATTTTCCGTGGAATTGAGATTCGGAAAAGGTATTAGGTATTATTCATAGTTTTTGGAATATATTTCACGAAAGAAAAAAATAAATATAGTTGAGATCACTTTCTTTTTTAAACATCTAGGGTCTCACCATTAAAAAGGACCCTAAATGAAGGCAAACGTCAAAGCTTTACACATTCTTAATGTGATTTTTAAAATGAACGATCCAAAATTAGCCGGTATACATATTTTAAAATCTTTAGAATCAGTGGTTGAATTTTTGTACTAAAAGAGTTAAGAAAGCTTTAGTTTAAAAGTGTGATACTAAATGCCTTTCACCATAAACGGCGTCTATTTTCAGTAATTAGTGCATTTCAGATTACGACAAATAAAGCCCTTGGACAGATATTGTGAAAAGTTGCATTATACCTACGGTGACCATCCGTCGTATTTTGTGCAGGACCGTACTGTTATTCAAAGGTCTGTCCTGCGTAGTTTTTCTAAACAGGAAAACCTGAAAATGATTTTTTCCCAGCGTCTTGCATTTGTTCCGCATTTTATTCGGTATTTTTAAATTAACGACGGGAGCACTTTACCTATCAAAATATAAGCGGTGTCGATAACTACATGAATGTGAGTGAGGCTGATTTTGAAACCTCAACCGGTCAATGTTTTCAAATTTTGCACGGCCGCGTACAATGGATGGATATTATTTGGTACTTATCGGAGCTTTTCTTTGATATCTCATGAAAAAATTTCCCAATAAACGTAAGTTCGAAAGGTATTGATGTGCATCTTACAAAAATGTATAACTTGTGCCGATTTCAATGAAAATTATTAGTGCTACAAGCGACCAAAATCGAAAAAGTAAGATTTTCAATCAACTAAACAGTTTTACTTGATTATTTTTTATATAGAAGATATGCCACTACAGTAAATTTTGAGCCTAAGATAATGAAAATCGGATGAGAAATGTAGATGTTATGTAACGCAATCTGCACAAATGATATATTTTTGTAAAGGGCACAAAAATACCTTTACGTCGATTTTTGACGAATAACTGCGAAAATAACATAAACACCTTCTTCGAAAAATAAATTCGAAAACGTTTCTTTGAAAAAATGGGTATTGTTTTCGTGTTGAACGGTCGAAAGTTTGCCCTTATCTTAAAATTATCTTTAAAGAGATTCACTTTTCGTGTAAGCTAATGTAATTGTAATATGTTTTATTATAATTTTATAAATATTAATTTTAAAAAAGATTAATACCAACGAAGAAAATGTGATTTATGTTTAAAGTATGGAAATGGAATTTAGAAACATATACTATATACGTTTTTGTTATTTTTATTCTACGTAAATATGTGTAGGTATATTTTTGTAAAATTGTCCTGCATTTTCAATTCATACTTATGGTCACCGTGACTATACCTTTAATATAACTGTTTTCTTACGGCTTTGAGTAGAGTAAGCTCCTTTTAGAACTTAAAAATTATCCTGGATTATCAGGTCTCTAGCAATACAAGATTAATTGTTGTCTTTCACGAAGTTCTTTAAATAAATCTTGAGCTAAATACTGAAGTATATTAATATTATATACTTATATACTTAAATTTAAATTCTTAGGGCCGGTTGCTCAGAGCCTGGTTGACACTAATCCCCGGTTAAGCATCGTTATCGACGTTGCAGACACCGTGTTATATGCTTGGAGTCGAAAACGTCAATTACGATGTTAACCGACGATTAGTGTCAACCAGGCTTTGAGCACCCGGCCTTTAATATTAGTAAGTATTTCTTTACTTTATTCACCTAAATTTCGGGGGTTACTACTAGTTTTAATAAATTGTCAGTTTAATTTCTTATCGAAAATTTGTTTAAGAGAATCAATGTGAAATAATTGCAGAAACGATTAACCGGTGTGCTGAGCAACCGAAAAGTCTGCTTTTTAAATAATTTTTGTAAAACAAATCGGCAAGTACATATCGTCCGCGCATGCCAGAAACATGAATGTTAAAGATTAAAATTTTGGGAAATCTAGTTTGGAAGTTTTTTTTACGAGACTTAATCCTGCATTCATGTAAACATTGTGAAATATGTGGTTTCCGTGTACTCATGGTATTCTGGGTTTTGGTATAACATAGCACATCCAAAGGTTAATTAAGTCAACCCAATAACTCAAAGTTGGTAAATTTGCACATTCATGCTTCTGCAATAAGGGTGACGATATGGGGCTTGTTCGAATTGTAATCACAACCGCAGTGTTGCGCGAATTATTAAACGGTCTGTGTGAATTTCTAGCAATGTATTATCAGTTGGGCAGTTGCAACAATGTTGCCATTTTTCATCAGTATGGCAGTAATTCCGCTTTTATTATGTGCCTCGAACAGGCGCATGTATTTACATACTTCACATTTATTAATTTTTGTTATACGCTGCTCTACATATTTTTGTAGTAAGAAAATAGTAGTCATATATCCTGTTAGTATTCTTCTATTTGTATGCCAACAAGTCAATAAAATGTAAGTTTAGAACTTCACTCTACTTACTAAACTAAATTTATATGTTGTTATTAGTTAAGATTGTCTGTTCAAATGGAACCATTTAGTTAACATATATATATATTAATAACGATTAATCAATCAACTACACTAAAATTTTGAAATTTTTTATATCTTCTGTTTTACATTTTGTAATCTTTGAATTTGACAGGTTGAAAAATGGGAGTTTTGCTCAATTGTCATTACAATTACCGTTGTACGTAAATTTCGTTGTCGGTATACCATCCTTATTTTTTGGTTGCTGTAAATACCAGTCGAGTTTTTTAAACGAATAACGCCGTGGCATTTGTTCTGATTCAGAAAGTCATAAATCTTGTTTAAATATAATTTTCGTTGGACTAAACATCTTTTCCGAAATCATTGGCACAGAAGCTAATAAAGATGTAATTTTTGTGTGACTTTTTCAGCCCATATGGGTATCCTTAAAGTTTCACTTTCACCTTATGTTCTTACACAATAATAATTTTCATAATTTACGCTTTGTTTGGCAAATATTACAGTTTTTATTTTCTATATTTTACTTATGTATGTACCCTGTGGGGAAAATCTCTAGTTCTGAACTGGTGCGCTTCTAGTACATTTAGACCCAGTACTGGTTCGTGATAAATCTCTTTTGCATGCAAGCAACTGGCGAATTTAACATGTCGATGTCCTAGGAAGTGTCAATTGCCCCCCGCTGCATCCCTTTTTCGATAGTTCTGAACTAGTCCTAAATTCTATAGTTCCGAACCAGTTCTAAAATCGACAGACGAAAGAAAAAAGTATCATGATTTTTCAATCTTTTTGGTTCTTCCGTGTATGCGATTTTAAGTTATTTTGGAAGAAATGTGTCTTCAATTTGAAATTAAATTTGTTTGAATGATTATAAGAAATGTACGTTTACATACCCTGTAGCTGTAGCTGAGTTTGCAGAGGTGCCCGCTGTTATTTCTTAGATTCCAGACTGTCCCAAGATGTTGAAATGTTAACACAAATTTTCGTTTTGTATTACCAAGCTATGAAAAAGCATCTGCGAAGCACAGAATAGAAGCGTATTTGAACGAAAAAGCCGCCGAACACATATCTATGTAAAGTAAACAAGCCCCCCGCTGCATCCCTTATTCGATAGTTCAGAACTAGTTCTAAATTCGACAAATAAGATCTAGTTCGTTCTGCATCCCTTTTTCTATA
>NW_016158767.1:96595-99797 GCF_001687245.7 Rhagoletis zephyria
CCGAACCATTTCTAAATTCGTCACTTTAGATATAGATTTCTAGTGAAAAAAACTGAAAAAATTAGTTTTTTAAAAGTACCACTTTTCGCCGATTTTTGACTGGTGGGCATCTAGTTCCTATCAGACTAGTTCCTTTTTGGCGATGAAGACCTAGTACGGAACTAAAAATTTGATTCACTAGTCCGCGGTTTCCCTACAGGGTATGTGTAGTCTAAATGGGGTGCGTACATTGTCTTATCTTTACCTAGAGGAAATCTTTACGCTCCCTCACCTTACGGTTTCACAAAACAATATATCATATGTACAACCGTTTTGCCAGTTTCTTATAAATTAAAAATCAGTAAAACGAAAAGGCATTGTTGATACTCTCCACAGCACTCTTATATAACAATACGGACTTGTAAATGTCATAATTAATTTTTTATGGTTGAGCGCTTGCAATTGAAAAAATGCACTTATGATTTATTACGAAAATTTGACAGCTCGAATTGTCGAGACAAGAAATTTATATACACACACACTGAGGCAGGTAAAGTATCTATGTATATATCTGTGTTCGTATGGAAAAGTAGCTTATGTTGAAGGGCTGGATTTAGTATAAATCGGCATTGGCAGCATGTGATTGCGAATGATTCACAGGCACTGAGCCGTTGAACAACGTTTGGCAAATAAACGTGTCAGAAATAGTTCCGATACTAGCAAGTCTCATCGCAAAATTTCTTGTCGTTTAAAGAATAAAGCGAATGCCGCATTATACTAAAGCCAGCCTTTCGACATAAGCTACTTTTCCATACGAACACAGATATGTATGGCTGTGTACTTATAAGTGTATATTTAAGGAAACATTCACGTACATATGTACACAAAATTAATATATATTATAGGTTTTTATTACATCAGGAGATATGTTAAACTTTTCTATTTACGTACATATGAGCATATATGGATCATCACCTTCACACCAGAAAACACGTATGCATAAATACGTACATATTTACATATGTGTGAACGTATGTTCATATATGCATGCACATTTGTTTGAATAGTTATGCATTCATGAAATTTTTCCGACTCACCAAATTTTCAAGTGCTGCTTAAATGTGCAAAATGCGACCGCTCTTGATTTAAATACAAATATATTAAAAATTTAATACAAAATTGCAGAAAAAGGTAAGTACTCGAAGCTATATAATTATGGAAAGCTATTCACAGCAGAAATGAAATGCTAAACGTAAGTTCTCAAGTGCTCGGCCATCTGCTTTTTTTTGTGCTCAGCGACTTTATGACTGCAATTGTGATTCTTTCAGTTTGCCGGTATTTTGTATTTTGGAATGATTACACGTTGCGGCGCAGCTTTTCTGTCGCTGCCACTTAGCTGATGCCATTCAAATGGATGTGGCTGCACGCGCCACTTCCAGTGACATCAGCATCTAAATGCCACAAGTACCGCCTGAAGCAGTTTGCCACGCTCTACACCAAATATGGCTGCCTAAACATACGTATAAATACATGAACATTAATACAAACAAATGCAAAATTTAAAAAAGTTAATATTACTCGAAATGTAATGAAGCATAAAAATTTATAATTGTGTGCCATTTTGGCGAAGGAACTCTTCAATTATACATACAAATGAATAAAATATATTTTTATATGTGCATATGCACTTACATATACATACATGTACATATATGTTGAATGTACATAGCCTGCAGGGAAACCCCGAACTAGTGAACCAAATTTCTAGTTCCGTACTAGATCTTTATCACCAAAAACGAAACAGTCCGATAATAACTACACTAGGCGAATTTTTTTTGGATTAATTACACAGGCCGACAAAATAAGACCGATCACCTTACCTAGAAACCAGACTATACTTTCCCGAAGGTTTTCGGTGCGCTGAATTCAAATCTGGCCACAGAATTGCTCTATCACTTCAGGATTTTGAGATATTCTAACCTATAAGTGCAAAAAATGCCGTTTTTGATCATTTTTGAAGTTGTGTATGTAAGCCAGAGTAATTTTTCTCAAAAAAATACTAAAAGGTGTTAAAGTACAAGTCTTTCTCTTTGAAATGGCGTTGAGTTTGCTCAAATATCTTTTTGCTTCGCTGAGATATTACAATTTTAAGTTTACGGATTTTCCAATTTTTCTATATCTTGAAAATCATGTAAGTAACATAGCGGGCATGTGTACTATCCGCAGCACTTTTTGTTCCCGGAAAATCCGTAAACTTAAAATTGTAATATCTCAGCGAAGGAAACAGGTATTTGAGCAAACTCAACGCCATTTCAAAGAGAAAGACTTGGCCTTTAACACCTTTTTTGTATTTTTTTGANCGTTCTCCCTTTTAAGACATAAAGGAAATTTTGTTTATTATTATAGCTTGCCGGCTCGTTCAGAGAATTTGCGAGTCCTTCGCCCTTCTCGTTGCCAGTAAATTCATGTGTTCATTTATTAGCTCAACATGGTGCCATAATAATGATTCCAGTATCTTCATCTATGTACATATATTGTAATTATCAATCCTTACTAATATTATAAATCCGAAAGTGAGTTTGTTTGTTTGCTGCGCTTTCACGCTTTAACTACCCAACCGATTTTCATGAAATTTTGTGCACTGCTGTCATTTACCCCAACTTAAAGTATAGGACAATTTTAATCTCGATTAGACAAGAGGGCGTGGCACCTCTCTTACAAACGGAATTTTTCATACTGCATTTCTCAGGAAATATTTTTTAGAGATTACTGGAACTTGGTATGGAGATATATAAAATCATTGTCTACTCATGGATGAGGGCTCTCACCTTTTAAAATTATCAAAATTCAACTTCAACTAAGGGAGTTATTTATATGCAAGCTATCTAAAGAATTAAAATATGNTAAATTCAATTATTTTAAATTAAATATTACAGTAAAAGGTGGGCAATGGTTCTGGCAGTTGATTTATCGGTGGTGATTTGAGATTTATCCCAGCCAAACTCAACCCTGGTGTCTCCGAATGAAGCTTTAAGAAAGTTTTAGTTTGAAAAAATTTTGAAGATTGTTAAACAAATTTTAAACCCCCTGTTTTTTAATAGAGTTTTCTTGAAATAAATTTTACTCAATTTAGCACTTTGAAATTTCATACACTCAGCGAAGCGGGTGAGGGCGATCTAGTCTTCTATATATGTAACGGGTGATTTTTTAAGAGCTTGATAAC
>NW_016158767.1:105262-107679 GCF_001687245.7 Rhagoletis zephyria
TTTCTTTTTTCATCCTGATCATTTATGTATACATTTGTCTATATCTATCTCGATTCGTTTTGGCTGTTACAAACAACCGTTATGTGAACAAAATTAATATACCCTTGTGCACAAGTGCGCTCGGGTTTAAAAAATAGGGACTTGGAAAGCGGTTTAAAAATTGGCTAAAAATAATAAAAACAACTAATTTTTTTGTTGAATAATTTGCCGTTTGGCTTGTTGTGTGCATTTAAACCATTTTTGATTTTGTCGTTTATTTTTTTTGGTTTAAACAGCCTTATTAAAAAAAAAATGGTGACATGGAAAGCGGTTTAAAAACTGGTTAAAAATAATAAAAACTACAAATTTTTTTGTTGAATAATTTGCCGTTTGCTTTGTTGTGTGCATTTAAACTATTTTTGATTTTGTCGTTTGATATATTTTTTTTGGTTTAAACAGCCTTATTTAAAAAAAAATAGTGACTTGGAAAGGGGTTTAAAAATTGGTTAAAAATAATAAAAACAATAAATTTTGCTTGATTTGTACATTAAAACTCTTTTTGATTTTGTCTTTTAATTTTTATTTTGTTTATACAGCCTTATTAAAAAAAAAAAATAGTCATTTCGAAAGCGGTTAAAAATAGGTTAAAAATAATAAAAACTACAAATTTTTTTGTTGAATAATTTACCGTTTGCTTTGTTGTGTGCATTTAAACTATTTTTGGTTTTGTCGTTTGATATATATTTTTTGGTTTAAACAGCCTTATTTAAAAAAAAAATAGTGACTTGGAAAGGGGTTTAAAAATTGGTTAAAAATAATAAAAACAATAAGTTTTGCTTGATTTGTACATTAAAACTCTTTTTGATTTTGTCTTTTAATTTTTATTTTGTTTATACAGCCTTATTTAAAAAAAAAATAGTGACTTGGAAAGGGGTTTAAAAATTGGTTAAAAATAATAAAAACAATAAGTTTTGCTTGATTTGTACATTAAAACTCTTTTTGATTTTGTCTTTTAATTTTTATTTTGTTTATACAGCCTTATTTAAAAAAAAAAATAGTCATTTCGAAAGCGGTTAAAAATAGGTTAAAAATAATAAAAACAATAAGTTTTGCTTGATTTGTACATTAAAACTCTTTTTGATTTTGTCTTTTAATTTTTATTTTGTTTATACAGCCTTATTTAAAAAAAAAAATAGTCATTTCGAAAGCGGTTAAAAATAGGTTAAAAATAATAAAAACAATAAGTTTTGCTTGATTTGTACATTAAAACTCTTTTTGATTTTGTCTTTTAATTTTTATTTTGTTTATACAGCCTTATTTAAAAAAAAAAATAGTCATTTCGAAAGCGGTTAAAAATAGGTTAAAAATAATAAAAACAATTAATTTTTTGTTGAATAATTTGCCTTTTGGATTTTTGTGTGCATTAAGACTATTTTTGATTTTGTCGGTATTTTTTTTTGTTTAAACAGCCGTATTAAAAACAAATAGGGACTTAGAAAGCGGTTTAAAATTTGGTTAAACCTATTAAAAACAATTAATTTTGTTGTTGCATAATTTGCCATTTGGCTTGTTTTGTACATAAAAACTGTTTTTGGTTTTGCCGTTAAATTTTGTTTTNTTTGGATTTTTGTGTGCATTAAGACTATTTTTGATTTTGTCGGTATTTTTTTTTTGTTTAAACAGCCGTATTAAAAACAAATAGGGACTTAGAAAGCGGTTTAAAATTTGGTTAAACCTATTAAAAACAATTAATTTTGTTGTTGCATAATTTGTCATTTGGCTTGTTTTGTACATAAAAACTGTTTTTGGTTTTGCCGTTAAATTTTGTTTGTTTAAACAGCATTATTTAAAAAAATAGGTACTTTGAAAGCGGTTTGAAAATTAGTTAAAAATAATAAAAACAAAATTTTTTTTGTTGCATGATCTGCCGTTTGCCTTGTTTTGGAAAGGGGTTTCAAAATTGGTTAAAAATGATAAAAACAATTTTTTTTGTGACGCNATTTTTTTTTGTTGCATGATCTGCCGTTTGCCTTGTTTTGGAAAGGGGTTTCAAAATTGGTTAAAAATGATAAAAACAATTTTTTTTGTGACGTAAATTGCGGTTTCTCTTGTTTTGTGCACTAAAACTGTTTTTGATTTTGTCGTTTAACTGTGATAAGGAAGCTTCTTAATTTTTTGAATTTTAACCATGGTGATTATTGTTTGTTTAAATTTCAAAGTGGTATATAACGCAACCGGCTTTGATTTTATATTTTATTATTATTTCTTTCTTCTTAAAATTATTGAAAATTGAAAAAAAAAATTCCAAAAAAAAAATTGTTTTTGAAAAGAAAAAAATATACTTTTTTCAAATATATTCAACAATTTTTGTTGAGCCTGAGGCCGTTTTTTAATGAAAACTTATTGTGGAAAAGCAACAATAATTTGAAAAAGTGGTA
>NW_016158767.1:109633-110365 GCF_001687245.7 Rhagoletis zephyria
CGTGACGACTTCTAGGTCTACAAAATACCTAGGGGTGAAGCTTGACAGCAAACTCACATTCTGGGAACACATCCATGGAGTATGTGAAAAAGCTGCGCAGAGCACGGCGGCTCTAAGCCGGCTGATGGCAAACGTGGGCGGCCCGAAGCCATGCCGCAGGAAGCTTCTGATGACAGCGGTCCAATCGGTGCTCCTGTACGGGGCAGAAATATGGGCTGACGCATTGAAAGTCAAAAAATACCGGATTCAAATGTCTTCGGTACAGCGCAGAGGGGCACTACGCATTGCTTCTGCATACCGTACAGTGTCCGCGGACGCGGTTCTAGTTATTTCTGGCGTCATGCCAATTGAGCTACTTGCTTACGAGCGAAAAGAGATTTACAATCTCAGTGCCGAGATAGGTCGAGCAGCTGCCACGGCAAGGGCACGCGAGCAAATAATCCAGCAGTGGCAACTAAACTGGAACGCGAGCACATACGGTCGATGGACGCACTCCCTGATAGTCGACCTTCAAACATGGCTGAACAGACCACATGGGGAAGTCGATTTCTACCTGACGCAATTCCTCACCGGTCATGGTTACTTCCGAGAATATCTTCATAGAATGGGAAGGGTGGACTCACCGTTCTGTCACTACTGTGGAAACGTCGAAGATAACGTGTACCACACATTCTTCACCTGCGAACACTTCTTGATTTCGCGCAGAATGTTGGAAGAAAGACACGGAGACAT
>NW_016158767.1:111738-112061 GCF_001687245.7 Rhagoletis zephyria
AGCTACACCTGCGTACTAAAACCTCTCCACTAACCACTCTCCCCGCGGCACTGCCATTTAAGGTATTACCTCACGGGGCTGGTTGGCCAGCAGGCTCGCTACGTTATTTAACCGGTTCTAGCTTGTTCAGATCGCCTTAGATCTTTAAGAATTCCAGAGATATGTGCGCACATTTTATGACAGTTCTCTGCTGATTCTAACATGTAGTCTACAATGTTGCTACCCTGTAGTATATTTCGGGTCTCAGGGGCATAGCGAGGGCAAAAGAATACTCTGTGTTCCGCGTTTTCAGCAAGGCCTGTGCAAGTCGGACAGTGTGGGGA
>NW_016158768.1:0-3710 GCF_001687245.7 Rhagoletis zephyria
GCAGTATGCCCTGCCACAGTTGTACGCCAATAATGCCGAATATGAAGAAAACAAAGAAGCAGAGCAGCAGCACATTGCCGAGCATAGGCAGCGTGTCCAGCAGCAACATGACCAAAATGCGCATACCTGTAGAGAGTGGGGGGGAGAGAAGTGTTAGTCCGTAGAAAAGTACCAATTAACCGATTACTGATAAGTTTTTCGAGGTGATGTAAAAAAAGTTGCGTATACGCACTGGTAGCTCGGACCAAGCAAGCTCAAACTTTTGTGGCGAGCGTTTTAAGCGCAGTTTAGTTTAAAATGTTTTAATTATTTTGGTTAAAACTATGCCTCTTGTGCCATTTTGCGCGCCTCGATTTTTATCGCCCCCTTTGTCTCCCTGCTATCAAATTTTAGGTGGCTTCTTTTATACTTACTTGGTATGCGATTGATCGCTCGCAATGGTCGCAACACTCTTATCGTTCGTATCGCAGTCAAATTTAAATTATCCACATTCGTAGCATATTCCAATAAGCCAGCAACAACTATAAAGAAGTCAAGTCGATTCCACGAATCGGCCATGTATGTGTTTTTTCCATACAAGCCCATCGCCATCGTTTTGATAAGCATTTCGATTGCGAAGAAAACGAAAATTATGTCATCAAAGATCTGTAAGTGATCAAAAAAATAAAATATATATTAATGAAAAATTTTCTTAAGATGTTATTATGTATTTGGAAACTAGCTGGCATAATTGATAATCTTATAAAAAATTCTGTAGTACTTTTAGAGCGTTTTGTGCAAATTTTTACACCCAGAAAAATAATATGTAGATTTAAAATGCTTCATAAATGAAATTATTGCACTTTACGGGTAGAAGTTGTTTTAAATCAATTATGCTTCTATAAATAAAGCTTCCAGCTTTTTATAAAATTTTTAATTTTCTTCTAAACCTAAAATTGTTTAACCTTGGACAAAAATCGTTAATTTGAAAAAAATAAGATATTTTAGTCTTAAAAAAATTTAAATTTTTTAATTTTGGAAAAATTAGGAAGAAAGCTTAAAAGGAAAAAAATTATGATTGTTGGTGCAATATTATTTTTTTGAAAATACTTGATTCAAAAATGGAAACAAATATATGTTTTAGAAATTTTTCAAATGTTTTTTTAAGAACTGTCTCTTGCTTAGAACTGATAAATAAATAACAAATTTAATATAATTTTTTGGTTTAATTCCATGAAATATTTTCCAACATCAGTATTTTCAATATCAGTTTTTAAAATACTTTACTATTTACTAAGAAAAATTGTATACAAGTTGAAAGATCAGAGCTAGAGATTCAAGCGTTTTCAAATGCCGTCAAAAACATTTTTGTTAAAGCTTTTGTGGAATAAAAAATAACGAAAACAAGAAAAAATTTTTACATGCTCTTAAATTTTGTAAATTTTTTTACAAAATTAAGCTTTTAGCAAACCATCCATTTTATCGTTATAATACAAAGGGAAATTTAATTAACAGTTCAAAGAACTACATTCAGGGGAATTTAAAAATATTTAAATTTTCGAAAAACAAAAATAATAAAACTTGCAGCAATTAAACGTTCGATAGTTACAAAGTATATTAAACAAGGTATGAGTGACAGCTCAGTATGTCTGTCTTTTAAGGTACGTAAGGTTAAGGTAAAAAAATGTAAACAAACGATTCAAAATTAAATTATTTTTAATTTTACATTACAGGATGTTTCTTATGAGAGCAATGCCTAACGCTTTGTTAAATATGTTTATAGTATTTTGGAAAAATATTTTAAAATTGCTGCAGATTCGAGCTGTGATCAAAAATATTTTTGCTTTAATAAAATTGTGAAAATAGTAAGGGACAGGTTTTGATTTTTTAGCAAAATGGAAAAAGTAAAGGTATTAAAAAATAAGTATCTTTTAAGCAAACAAAAACAAAAGCAATCGACTCCAATGGTCGGAAATAAACCAAATTAGTATGGGACCATAACTGTACTATAAAAAAAAGAACGAAAACGGTTCACGAGGTCCCAAATTATTCGGCATATGTAACTACATAAAAAAAATACTCCGAATTGAAGTCAGCTAAAAATTGTAAAGTTAGTTTTATAAATATTGTTTTCGTGAGTAGCTTCGAAAATTTGTATACAGAAAGTGCATAAAACAAAATATTTTCTTTAGTATCCGGATTTAGCATTTACTTAAAAATTTTAAATTAATTTTCTTTGCCTTGCTTCCTGGAAATAGTCTTTTAATATATTTTCTTTAATATGGTTTTCCATTTTTTTTCTTCATTTTATGTTCACTTTCCATCCACGTGCTCTTAATTTCCTCAATTGAATTTATGCGTAACATTTTCACAAAATTTATATTCTTAAACTTTCGAACATAATTTCATTAGTTGAATGGCATTTATTTGCATTTGCATTTTGATAAACGCATTTCTATTTCGTTCTATTACATTGTAAGTGCATAATACATATATACTTTTTTATCTAATTTTAAAACATTTTCCATTTGACCAATAAAATGATACTTCAACAACGCTTGAAAAGACGCCACAATGTCAATTGCTTTTAATAGAAAATTCTTTTCCAATTCAATTGTGCATTTCTTAAATAAACAAAAAGGAAAATAACGAAGTTCTCTAAATATGTATGTATGTATGTATGCACGAAACTCAATTGTGCAAAAGAAAAACTCGCACACACACAAAGCAAATGCTTGCTAAAATAAAATGCAACTTATAATAACATAGAAGAATACTATGCACTTAAGTGCATTGCTTTGTTTCGCAAGTGCCACTGTATGTGCAAGTGTGTGTGCTGGATTATAAAATTGCACTTTTGGTTGTTTAGTTTAACCACAAACGAAACCATTCACGAGGTTTTCCACTTAAACGCAAAATGTATTTTTATATAAATTTATAGTACATTTGTATACCATTAACTTCTGAAGAGGCATACATATATACGTATATAAACAGATATACTCGTACTTATCTAGGCATAACTTTATGGGAACGCTTAAATGTCAGTAAAAAAGGATTTTTTTAAATATGTCAGAAAATATTGTGTATACGAATTTATGGGTCTGCTCGAAGTTGTCGCCATATTAGACTAGTAGAAAAGCGCATCTATCAGAGGTGGAGTACTTTTTCAAGCAAAATACTGAGTAAAAGCAGATGGTGTTAGAAATTCTTTATTATGAAATACCCAACACGGGTTTTCTAAAATTTCAGATTTATATACGTTTAAAATCATTTAAATGTATATTTAGAGTAACATTTTGGGGGTAAACCCTCCGAGCCGCATTGCACAGTGGTTCAAAACTGGAATTCAATGTTCATAATTTACTTTAGCCTTATTTTTTCACTAAATTTTATACATTTTTTTTTTAATGAAAGCATATAACATTAGTAAGAAACCAGTTGAGTTTTTATTTGTGTATATTATATAATTTAGTACAAAATGCAGAAAAAGCAACTATTTTGAAGACAACCGCTTCTACTGTTGCAGTTGATAAATGTTACATAATAAAAACTAGTTGAAAACATTTTAAGGGTTCCCCAAAACAAAAAAAAAAATCAAAATAAAAATTTGAATGTTATAAAAAAATGTTCACCAAAAATTTTTCTTTTTACTTTTAAGAAAAATCTCAACTCAACTCAACTGGTATATTGAAAATTTTATAAACTTTCATTAAAAAAAAAAAAAAAAA
>NW_016158768.1:11700-30134 GCF_001687245.7 Rhagoletis zephyria
ATATATATATATTTTTATATGAGAATTGAAGTCGGTTTTGTTTGAGTTGAAATTTATTTTTTTCAGCTAAGAATAATGATAATTCAAAAAACTCAGAAGCTATCGACGTATAAAAGGAATAAGTCAGGTCAAAATTACAGTACGTTGCGCCTGTAAGGCCTTTTAAATTTTATAAATGATCATTATTTTTAAGTGGAAAGATAAAACTCAATAATAATTATTATCTCTGAGCGAGAAAATAAAACTCAAAATAATAATTATTTTTATTCGAAAAAAATTAAAATCATAAAATAATGATTAAATGCTGATTTAAACTATTTTACTCATAATGATTACCGTCCCTGCTTTAAAGCTTAAAGCCCTTTTGAACTTCTGCATACCTCCCATAAATATGTATCTATCTACATATCAAGGTATATGTACACACATACATTTTTAATTCTTCCATGACTTCCGGAGTGTAGTATTTTGTAGTGTTTAAAAATATTGCGTTTTATAATTCATTAAAAAAATTGGCGAAGTTTTTCTAACCCTATCTTTTAAAATATTTTGTGAATATAAAATGTGCACCATGGCGTATACGCAACGCCAACTCATACGCAGTTTTATTTGCTTAAATCAACTGCAGCTCGGCGTTCATTAGTTAATGCGCTTGGCTTTAACTATACTCCTGTGGAAGAGACACCAAAGAAAGCCAGCGGTTTTACATATCTACACACATTTATGTCAAAATAAATAAGGGAAAATAGAGAAAACAAAGAAAACGAGTATGTATGCAATGGCATATGGGCAGTTTGTTTGGTTGGCAAAATTTAATAAAATATTTGCTGTTGTACATCTATCTAAGAGCTAATAAACATTGGACTTTGCCTGTTTGTATGCTTAAATGTGTTTATCTACATGTTTTTGTATGCGTACAAATGAGAATGACACTTCCGCCTGTCTGGCGCTGACACCGCATAAAAGCACTTCAGCTCATTAGCACAAACAATACACTTTAGATGGATATGATTAATATAAAGAGAGAAGTACTTACTGAACAAAAGTGAGAGTGAAATTTAGTGTATAAATACCAGAAAATAAATGAGTGTGTAAAAAAAAAAAATACTGCGTCTACCAGAGCAGTTAGTACTATGTATTATTAATATATATAAAACGCGAAAAGGGATTTTTTGTCCAGTATATAAGATCTGCACCGTTGGCTCGATTTTCAAAAATGGGATGTCAAATCAAAAGGCTTGGTCTATAGATATTCAAAATGGTTTAGTTTTTCGAAAAGAGTTGTCACCTGCTGAACAATTAAATTCAAATTTCGTTCGATTTTCCAAAATAAAAGGCTTGGACTGCAGATATGCAATAAAGATTTACTTTTTTGAAAAAAAAAAATGCTCCGTTTTAAAAAGTAATATTTAAATTATTTAATAAAATAAATTAATCATTACAAAATGGTTATCAATCGAAATGACCATTAAAACGCTTTTGGCCTTATTCATAAAAAATAAAGTAGGTTCAAAAAGCTTTATAAATAGACGTTTTCATACATTTTTCAATTTATAAACCTTTTGTAAAGCTACTTTATTTTTTGTGAACAAGCCTATTTGCTTCTTAACATAACTATAGAAGGGTGGCCACCTATTTAAAAAAAATCACGTTAGCTAAGAGAAATATGTAATACCATAGGGGTTTCAGAAAGTAGTAGTTTGAAAATATTTTGAAGAGTGTTGCCACCTGCTTGAAATGTCGCACTTAGTTTACTTATACACAAGAAACATTAAAATATGGATGTCAAACGAAACGGCTGCACGGTTTTACATGAAATATGACACTCGGATCTCTTATAACTCTGACTAACATTTGGAATATTTTTTTAAGTTTTTAAAATTCAATTTGGCGCGTTTTAACGCCATGCGGCTTCACTAGTTATATCAACAAGTCTCAGAGTTTGTGAGTGATTGCGTAGGCATGTTTGTTTCTTTTTGACGGTAAAACGGCTGCGCTTATCTCTGTGAAGCTTGGCAAACAGATAGTTATAAGCTAGATTAATATATAGGGCATATTTTGAAGGAAGCTGCCACCTTTTGCAAAAGTTAAAATCAATTAATTAATAAGTTAAATAAAGTACTGAAAAAAGGTGTGAGGATCAAACGAAAGTGATTTAAAAGGATTTTTTTTAAATATTTTTAAAGAAGGTTGCCATCCGTTCGAATCTTGAAATTAAACTAATCAGCAAAGCTAAGTAAAATACTTTAAAATGGGTACTAAACGAGTGAAGTATAGGGTAGCTTTTTTCGAGAATATTTTTGTAGAGGGCTGCCACCTTTTTAGAAATTCAACTTGAATTAAATTAACAAGTTAAATGAAATATTTTAATATAGGTGTCAAACGAGAAATGTTTAAGAAAACTTTATACGGAAAATATTTTTTGAGAGGGTTGCCACCTCTTAAAAATTTTAAATCAATTTAGCAAACTAGTTAAACGAAATAATTTATTATAGGTATTTAATAAAGCTTTATTTTGAAAATATTTTTGTATAAGGTTACCATCTGTTTAGAAATTAAGAATGAATTTAATGAACAAGTTAAACTAAATATTTTAATATAAGTATCAAATATACAATCGACTTACATACATAGGTGTCGAGCCAAAATAGTTTAAGAAGGCTTTATTTCTTTATTTATACTTTTGAAGAGGGATGCCACATATCGAGAAATTCAAAATAAATTTAATGAAGAAGTTAAACTAAATATTTTAATGTGGGTATCGAGCGATGGAGATTTAAAAGCTTTATTTCGAAAGTATTTTTGAAGAAGGTTGCCACCAGTTTAATGGCTCAAAATTAATTTGATTCACAAGTTAAATTACATATATTTTAATATGGGCGCCAAACGATAGAGGCTTAAGCGAGCTTTATTTATAAACTATTTTTTCCACCAGAATAAATATTGACAATGACTTAAAATATAATTTATACCAAGGAAGGTCTAAAGAATTAAGTCATTAGATTTAAGTACTAAGCCTCATGCTTTAGATCGTATGTTTTAATTTTTAAGTCGTTTGCTTTAAATCTAAAAGTTTTATCTGTACTAATCGTAAATGCAATAATATAGAGCTTATCGTAAATATACAACACCCACATATTGGCAAGCTTTGAACTTTTTTTTTAAATATTTAATTTTATTCATTTAATCTTGAACAAAACCCATACAAATTCAAATTTCAAACTTTATACAAAAATTAAAAAAATAAAAGGTTTTAATCAGAGCGTCACACTTTTTATTCCGCATTATTTTGAAAATTTTTTCGGGATGTAGTTTTATAACCCAATTAGTTCTAGTACAATGAACTATATTTTTATAAAAAAATAGTAAAAAATAAATAACCAAAACTTGTAAATATCTGGGTGTTGCCCAAATCCAGCTGCCAAAAATCATTAACAAATGGGTCAGCAACTTGGCTGAAGCTTGTCCGAAATTAAGTATTGTATCTTGGCCTAAGCTCCCGTTTTGAAGTAGTTTTTTTTCCTAATGATTATCAAATACACCGCTGTTCAACGCCCACGCAATTGTCTGTGCTACTAATGTTACTTTCAACGAGCGTGTCGTAAGGCATCAAGCTGCGTTTGCCAATATTTTGTATTGGAGTCATGTTTTTGTACAATAAAATGGCGTTCGTTGGGATGGTAATAATGAGGAATGTGAAAGACGGTTTGTCAAAAATGTAGCAGACTAACAGCAAAAAACTAAATACGAAGGCAGAGACTAAAATGTACAATATACCTGAACACTGGAGCACGCAGTTAGCGCTCAGCTGCAAGCAACAACTCACTTAAAAAAATAACATACTTTTCATTCCAGCTATGTTGCAACACAAATGTCAGAGGCATTTAAAAATGTTTCCCTCTGTTTGCTTAGTAATTTTTTGGTACTATTTTCTGCATACACTCAACACGTTTAGACAAAAAAAAACAAAAAATACAAATACATGTTTGCACCAAGCCAGCATTTTTGCGCCTACTTTTACCTAAGTTGAGCGCAAAAGCCTTATGAGTTTCCACTGTAATAGCAGTAGCTTTTGAGCGCCTTAAAGTAGGCAAGAGCCGACGAACGCTTAGCTACATGTCAATTTAATGAGTGACAGCCACAGACATAATATATCGAGCGATATACGTCTTAGCTTTTTACATACATATATCCAGCCTGCTTCTTTCCAGCAGCGGCTTGTCGCCTGCCAGCGGAGATAAACATCTGTTTCTTCACCAGCTCCACCACCAGCATTCGTCGCCTTAACAACAGCTCGCTAAGCCACTGCTACTACTATTATTTCACTAATTACGTATGTAGCACAGCCACAGACTTACTTAAACCATCATCGTAATATTATATGGCCATAAAAACCATATACTTCAACTGTATTTTGCAAGTCCCCGCTCTGCGTTGAGAAAGCAAGGTTAGTCAACTTGAGTTGGCTGTCATGCTTTTTGCTCATTTTTCTTGCAATTTAAATTGCAATTAGGCGTTGATAGCGTAATTTTGCATTTTTTTTAATGACAGTGGCTGCGCCTTATGCAGGGTAGATATCTTTCGAGTGTGTGTGCAAAAATGTTAATTTCTAAATATGCTTGAGGGATTTTGAGTATATATATTAATCCTGCCTTCCCCTCGCGCTTATTTCACAGCTTGCTAAGCTTTATTAAGCACAAAGATTAAATTGCATGTAAGGGGGGTGTGTAAGGTGTATTGAATTTAAGTGGTTGATTTGGTATAAAAATAAAACTTCGGCCGATTACCCCCCACTTGAAAGCTTTTCGGCTAGGGTACGAAAAAAATCGCATTAAAAACTTATAATGTACCATGTTTTCATAAATTGACTAACATAGGGAAAATTGTAGTGGAAAGCGTAGTTAATTTTTGATTAAAAATATATTAACAACTAGCAAATACCCGGCGTGCTTCACTGCGCCTTAAAAGTATTTTTGTGCTGTTTGATACCCTTATCGTAATATTTAATTTATGTTATCAATAAAATAAAATACATTTTTTTTTTTAATTAGGTGGCAATCCTCCTTAAAAATGTTTTCGACAGTAAACTTTTCTAAACTTCTTCAGTTTGATACGGGTATTGCCATATTCAATTTATCTTATCAGTTGAGTTAAACTAAAATTTTCAAACAGGTGGCAACCTTCAACAAAAATATTTTCGGCGGTAAGCCTTCTTAAACCTATATTTTTTGACAGCCACAATGCAATATTTACTTCATCTTATCAATTCACTTAAATTTTAATTTTCAATCATGTGGCAACTCTATAATCTTTTGCTTCTATATTTTAAGTTAGACCTCTAACAATTCATCGGTTAAACCTGCATTCAATTCCATGCACTAGTTTTCGAGTGATGCGCTAACAAACATACAGACACACAGACAGACAGACAGACAAAAATTCTAAAAATAGTTGATTTGGCTTCTGTTGCTCTAATAAAGACCCCCTAATTAATTTTTATTCAATATCCATAATGTACAAACAACGGCCTTGTTAAAATTTTCTTACATATATGTGATTAAAATAGAAAAACCTAAGTTGCACGTTATGTCACTGTGAATCTATTACTTTTTAGTTAGCTTATAAAAACGTGGTATTATTAAAAGTTTTTTATCTGATATTTATTTCGTACTTTTTAGTGTTGTCTAAATATATGAAATAAAGGAAATCGATCACTTAATACATTTCTTCATAATGCATGTACGTATTTTTTGGATTTCGTACAAATCAGACTATAAATTTGCAATATTTTTTCCATGATAGTAATACTGAATATGTATAAAATAGGACCATTGGTCGGATTTTTCTCTGACTTATCTTAAATATTTCAAGTCTCAACAATTCAACGAGAAATTACCACACGCCTAATGGCCAACTTGGAGACACTTTGATTTCTTGATACGTGTAAGTATTTTAGCGCTTACAAATTTTTAAATCCTAAATACTCACTAAATCACTACCTAAAACGTTATCATAAATAGCAATATGGCACAGCCATTTTTTAGAAGGAGTTAAAGGGTTAAATTTTACAATAAAATTGCTTACAAAATTCTTTCGTAGGTCTCTGAAGACGAGTATTCGATTTACGTAAATAATATTTCTTAATTGACCTTGACCTTAAGCTTTTTTTTAGCATAATAAACTTTAGTTGTATGATTTTTTTCATTTTTGGTGACCCGTCCTCAAATTCTCTGCTTAATATTCCTGTAGAATATTTTCAACGTAAGGTCCAAATGATCCACTATGGTTGGAGCTAAAGGGCTAATGTTCCACGCAAAAAATTGATCTTACCGTTTTATTATGGGTCGCCTAAGACAAGAATTCAGTTTGAAGAATTTTTTATAAATGAAATTATATGCAATTTATTTAGTTGAAGTTGTGACCAAAAAGTGGCAATTTTGGCACGCTATAAAAAAATTGTCATGAGGCGGAGCAAAATTCTCTTAAGGTTCGATTACCTAGCGTAGATACTACCGATTGGGTATTATTTGGTTAAGGCCACAAATAAAATTCTTAAAATTTTTCCACGCGTATACCAGTTAAAAATATATTATTTTTTTGATTTAATATTAAAATTTCTATGGCGTTACCACAAATACACTTTCTACCCGTGAAAATATTGGTGTCAAAGTAAGAAAGTGATAGCTCATGGCAGCTAATACATATCAAAAGATAAGATATCAATGCTGATATATGGTGCTTATCATAACTATACGACACCCACTGATTGATAAGTTTTGTCTATCAATTCTACTTTTATTCAATTTTAATTATTTTTTTATGAAAATATAGCTTATTCCGTGACAAAAAAAATACAAGGTAAAGTTATTCCCTCATTTGGTCGGCCATGACTTTCTTCTGACGTTTGCAAGCATTTCAAAATCATACAGAATTGAAAATAAAAAAATGAAATTGTTCATAATTTTTGTTGTTTGAGATTGAAAATGAGAATGTGTGTGTAAGTTTGAGTTTTTGAATTTTAAATTTATATTTATTATTATAAATTTTTATCGCGGATTCTTCTTTATGAATCCAAGTTTGGAACTTTGTGCAAAATTAAAAAAAAAAAAATCCAGAAACTTTCGCAAAAATTTCGCGCTTAGATTTTTTTACACAGATTTTGAGTAGGCAGTTTTGTAGTTCTTTCAATTTAATTATAATAAAGTGCAGTTTGAGGTAGCTGAGATTTTTTGGCATTTATTTTAAATTTTTTTATTGAAGGTGTCGCTCATTATCTCAATATAAAAAAACGTCGAACATACTTATATAGTATATATACTCCGTGGGGAAAAAATGATTGACATCTTTAACACAAAATATTGCCAAAAATCAATTGCAAGTCTACTAAAGCTTGCACTTTATTCTTCCAAAATTTATTAGGCTACAAAACTGTTTGTTGATTTTTTTAAGTAGTGCAAAAACTTTAAAACTTGGATTCATAGTATATTTTTTATAAAAAAAAAAAATTAAAATTAAATATATGGGTGCCTTATAGTTATAGTAAACACTACATTTTGCCCTCCAAGAGCAATAAGCAATCTCCATTAGCAATGCATAGGTTCGGATTTTCTTACACTTTGCTGCGATGGTTCACTAACAACTGTATCTATACAATAGTGGCCCGTTTATAATCGGTAGAAAATAATTTTTTTTTCAAATTGGCTTATAAACAATCTAATTAATTATACAGTTACGTAGCTTAATACTCAACTATAAAGAACTAAAAATAATTTGTTGGTTAGTATTTTATTTTTCTATTATTGTTTTTGCAAGCATCGGTTAAAGTCAAAAGGTTTTTATGTTGCTTAAATAAGCTATCTTCAAATATCTACCTTCAAATTCACTTTTTCCTTTTCACAACATGTTTCGTTTAAAAGGCTGTTTTGCTGAAAAAGTTTAGAGAATGGAGGTTTATAGTTAATTAGAGAAAGGTAGCGTGTTTAATTGGGTCAGTAATTAGTTGAAAATTAGTTATGCAGTAAAGCAACATAGTACCTTCCGTGATGCACTGTTATCTTCTTAAAATTAAGTATGGAATTTATGCTTTGTATAGTACACAGCCTTGAAATAGGATAAAAGCCAAATTGGTTAGTGCGTTCAGAAATTCAAAAATTTTCCAGCTAACGCATCTAATATGAGAACAAAAGCAGATGCGTTCATATACATATTAAGCTCCCATTTAGAATACGAACTTTTTTGACTCTAGAGTTTATAATATACACATGTACTATATATCGCAAAGGTGGGAATGAAGTAAATTCTGGTTGCTAAAGAGGAGGAGGTGTCTTAACAACATCCTTTATGCTCATGTTTTATGTACGTTCAAAACTTGGATTCTCTGTACTCGGGAGAACTAGGAATAAAAAAGGCACTGAGGTCTTCAAAGCCAAACCTGCGGTAATACAGGATGTAGCTGTTTCTGCTGAGCAGAGGAGAAATATCTTTGGCTATGGATCTGCTGACAGATCACATCATTTAATGACTTCTGCAGGACAGACAGGCGCGAGGGAGAGACGGTATCCGTAAGGAGCTTACATTGTTCATTAGTGCTGGAATCCTTGTGGACGTGAGTGATGTTATCAACTCTACATACTGGCTTGTTGAAAAGGGCGGTAAAAGTCACCGTGGCACCAAAACGGATCCGATTGAGGCCCTAAAAGCAGACCGCAACGTCGATCCGGATTATCGGCGCACTTGATCTGATCAAAATTGTACCTTGACAGACAGCAGTAATGCGAATTATAGAGCCACGATGTTGGGAGGTTCGAATTCCAAAGCTAAGTAAATTTACATATTATTTTTTAATTGGTTGAATTATTACTTTTACTTCTTTTTTAACGTAATTGAAGCAGGGACCCTAACTGTAATGATTTTTTTCAAAATAAAAAATTTTTATTGTTTCAACGATATGTTATCGGTCAAAAAAAAATTTTTTAAATTAATTTGCTGAGCCAAATATAAAAGTCATTTTTTAATCAAAGATAAACGTTAAAGTTGGACTTACTTTTTAAGTCAAATATAAACGTTTAAATTTGTCTGTATGTTTTCAGTGAAATATAAAATTTAAAATTTTACTTTTATTTTTCGGTCAACGAAAAAAGTTCAAATATAAACTTTTTTTGATCAAAAAATTAAAGTAAAATTTTAGCTGTCAAAAGACAGATTTTTACTTTTATATTTGACCAAAAAATAAAAGTAAATTTTTTAGTTTTATTTTTGGTCGAAAAAAGAGAGACACATTTGTGACTTATATTTTTGACCGAAAAAAATTAAAGTAAAATTTTAGCCTATATTTTTAACCAGACAAATAAAAGAAAAAATTTAACTGTAATTTTTGAGTGAAGAAATATCGGCAAAAATATAATTTCTATATTTGACCAAAAAATTAAGAGTAAAATTTTAACTGTTAAAAGTCAGATTTTAACTTTTTTACTTTTATTTTTGGCCGAAAAAAATAAGTGCAAATTTGTGGCTTTTATTTTTGGCCGCAAAAAAAGGAAAGTAAATTTGTGACTTTTTTTACCGAAAAAATTAAAGTCAAATTTTAACTTTTATTTTTGACCGGACAAATAAAAGTAAAAATTCAACTATAATTTTTGATTGAAGAAATATCGGTAAAAAATAATGGTTAATTACTGACTTTTTGAAAAAATTCCGAAATATTTAAATCACATACGATTAATATTCCTTGGCTAACAGTCATCATCACTAAGTTAAATAGAACAATTTTTTCCGACTTTTTGAAATAAAATTATTTTCGATTCCTGAATTATATGTAGTCATTGTGTACTTTTTTATTATAATTTAATAGATTCCATGTGACCTCCATCTATGATTACAATTTGTACTTTACCTTCCGCAGCCTCTTCAGAGCTTCTATTAATTTGTTCAATTTCAAAAGCAACAAGTGTAATAAATATTAGTTAAACCAACAGAGTGACCACATGGCGTATAAGTATTATGCGTTTATTTATATGTGTTTGTATGTATGTATGTAATTAATTTCGCATGCAAGCCAAACAGTCATCAAGTGCAGGCGTTTCTTTGTTATACATGCATATGTACTATATTGCATGTATGTATGTCTATCCGTCATCATCAGGCATTTCTGCTATTTTCAAAGTACTTCAGTCTCATTTCAACTTTGGCAGCTGCAATTTAGATTTGCATAAAATTTCATAGAATTCACTGAGATAAACGGCGAGTAATGTGTGCAAAATTGGCATTATTGTTGTTATTGTTTATGCTGCAATACTCGCAAATATATATGTATGTATATATGTATGTATGCATGTATGCACATTGAAAATGCATGCATTTCAAACCTTTGTGTTAGTTAATACATTTCAATTAAATTGACCATTGATTATTACAATATTGCAAACAACAACATTTGTTGCTCGATATTATATATGTATGTACACAATTTTCTGCAATTAATTTCACAAATGTGCCGCATTATTTATGGCATTTTTCAATTAATTCTAATTAAAGCTACATGAACGAACAGCAAATATTGTTTTGATTTGCAATGAAGGCTGTGCGGATAAATAAAATAATATGCAAGTAGATTTGGGATTTTGGTAATTCACTTTTGTCTTCTACTCCTTCTTTTCACTTCCACTCACCTGTAATACTCGGCAGCGTACTTCTAGGCACTCCTCGTCCTTGCACGGCTGATACATGCCCAATGTCACACAGTTGAAGAGGATGACCAGTATGGAGATGCGCTCGAACCATGTGTTGGAGGCGCCCAGAAAATAGTTGAAGATTTTGCGAAAAAATTGGAAAAATTCAAAGTTTCCAAAAAAAAAACAGCCAAAAAATATTGAAATTTGCTCTGTTAAGGAAAACTCGTTAGATAGGAAAAAATTGTTTTCAGAAATTCAATTTCAAATTATGTACATTTAATTTTGACGTACTGGAATATTAAATGTGTATTTCCCTTAAAAGTATGCAACGGTTGTGATGAAAAAGTTCTAATGTGTTTAGATATCGTAGTCTCTAATTTTTTTTTTTTTAATTGACTTTAACAGAATTTATTTATATTGGATTTAAAAGGTCTTAAGTGTACCATATCAGTACTACTTCGCTTAAAAGTATGCACCTTCAGTTATGAAATAATCCCAAGTCGCACTAAAATCTAGGTTCTTAAAAATGCAAACCAAACATTTTTTCTTAAATTTTTTTTACGAAAACAAGCCTTATGTACTGATAATTTTAAACCAAAAATTTGAAGAAGGAAACTTGTTTCATAAAGAATTTTTTACAAATAAGGTGTTCTAAAGAAATGTACCATAAATTTTGTACTAAAATTTTTGTTTTAATAATTTTGTTCAAACACTTTATTAAATACTTTAAACAAATATTTCGTGGGACAAAAATTTTAGTAGTAAAAATTTGTTTCTGAAAATTTTATACACAAATTTTTTAACTAAAATTTACCTACTCAAAATTTGTTTAATAACATTTTGTAAAAAAAACTTGTGTACTAAAAAATTCGCAATTAAATTTTATTATTTAAAATTTCGCACTAAAATTTTTTTAATAAAATTTCTGCACTAATAGGGTACCAAAAAGGTTTAAAAAATTCTAACGTAAAACTCTTTTTGAACTTTTGTCGCTAGTATATTTTAAGCGAAAATTTCGTGGCACAAAACTTTTGTTATACAAATTTTGTACCCCAAATTTTGTTCTGAAAATTTTGTGGAAAAAGTGGTTAACAATAAGTTGCGTACTAAAATTTTGTTAAAACAGATTTTGTACAAAAACTTGNATTTCAAACCTAGAACTTTTTTTAACTTTTTGTCACTACTAAAAACTTTTGTACCAGATATTTAAAGAATAATTGATAATACCAATATCTTTTATATATTTTGTACCAAAAAAGTTGTACCATGAACTTTGTACTAAAACGTTTATACTAGTAATTTTGTTCTAAAACTTATGCACTGAATATTTTTAACCAAAAATTTCGCGCGTCAAGTATTATGAAAAAAAGCTTGTTTCTCTAAATTTTGTAGAACAAATTTTTTAGTTGAAAGTTTTGTACTAAAATTTGTTTACCAAACATTCTGCACTAAAAATTTTACCTGAAAATTGTGTACTAAAAATTTACTACTCACAGCTTTGCCCTTAAAAATATTTTTGAGAAATGTTTTCTGCTTAACGTTTTGTGCTGAAGTTTTACTTCTAAGCATTTTACACATACTTTTTATTTGGCACTAAAACTTTGTACTTAAAATTGTATGCTAGCAACTTCCTTCTAAACGTTTGCACTATAATTTTTTACTACATTTTTTTTTTACTGAAGATAATATCTAAAAAATTGTTATTAAAAATTGATATAAAAAATTTTATTCTAAAAATTTTGAATAAAAAAATTGTTCCTTATTATTTTAGCTTTGAAAAATTTTTGAAAGTTTTTGCAAAGATTTTGTACGAAAATTTATACCAACAATTTCATTCTGAGAGTNAAAATTGTGTGTTAAAATCTAGTTAATTTTTGATTCTAGAAATGTGATAAAAATTGAGTATAAAAAATTTTATTGCAAGAATTGTATGCTAAGACCTAATAAATAGTATTATTATTAAGAGCTTTATAAAAAAAAATTTTTACTAAAAATTTCATACCACAATTTTTAATATTAAATATTTTATATTGCTGTAATTAAAAACGCTGTAAAACAGCTGTTTTTCTAAAAAAAATTGTTAGCTCAAAAATCTGCTCTCACAATTTTTGAATTTTAGCAGTGGTATTTAGAAACATTTATAGGCCCTCTTTAAACACATTTTTAAAACTTTCGTCTAAAAAATTGTTTGCCAACGAATTTTTGTTAAAAAATGAAATGTTTTAGAAGATATTTGAAATCTATAAACTTGGTTCTATTGACGAAATATGATTGAAATTTAGTATCCAAAGACAAATATTTACTAAAGCTCGTAAAAAATTTTATAGGTAGTTATTTCTTAAGCTTTTTGCACATTTGTATATATGTATGAGTGATAAAACTTGATCATAATTATGTACTAAAAACGTTTATACCAAAAACTGTTTTAAAAATATAATAACCCCTGTACTAACAATTTTTACTACAAATTAAGTACTAAATTAAAACTATTTTTGGGTTACGCGGCCTTCTTACTCTCCCGTCGCTTAGGTTTTCAACTGTGCTCACAACATATGCGCTTAAAAGTACGCAACGAGATTTTCCCATTTTCTTACATCCATATTGATTTTTTCACCATGCAAAGCCATTAAAAACTCAAAATTCGCAACATGTGCTTATAGCCGCGTACAGCCAAACGCCCACACGCGTAAGTACTTGAAGTCAGCCATAGCATTGGCTGTAATTATCGTCTCGAGGCATTACTAATGCGTTGCGCGCCTAAAAGTGAGCCTTCATATACAACAAGCTCACGATGAGGCAAAACCACACTGGCGAACAGCTGCTTCATTACCAATATTTGCTGCTAAATTCGACCGCCTTGCCGTGCTTGTGCCTGCCGATAGGCTCCGGTGGGCGGATAATCAAACTACAGTTTTCGATTTTTTTTTTGTATTGCACTCCATCCGACCGCTAATGGCAACGACAACTGCAACGGATGGCGGCAACATCACCACAAAACAGAGCAGCGCAAAAGCTGATGAGCAACAACAAAAAAAATGCAACTGTAAAATTATGTAGACGTAGAGCAGGCGTATGGCGCGGATGATTGAAGGAAGAAACGTTTTCGCTACAAGTGCCGTTGCAACACAACCTTCAACATGTTTCCTTCCGTTGTGGTTAATGCATTTTCGAAAACACTACATATAAGGGATTCACAATAGCAACAACGGCAGCAATGGTAGGAGTAAAAAAAAAAACAAAAACAAAGCAATGTAGTGCACAAGTGGAGAGCAACAATAACAACAACGGAAAACCAAGGAGAGTAGTAATGTGGCAAACAAAAAGCGCCAATAGCAAAGTTGCCAGTGTTTTTACTACATTTCTTTTGTAGTTTGCCATTTTCCCTTCGCCAGTTGCAACTACTTCAAATGTTACCACATTTTCGCTTAACTTTTTCGCTCATCCTCTTGTCGACTCATCACTTGGGCTGTTCAATTTCGTACCCTCCATTGGTTTTGATTTTTTTCTCAACTACTCCTCTTACTCCACAACCCTTTTTTGGAATCGCCTTCGCATGTCTGTAAAAGTTTGTTGCACACGCATCACCTGCAGCACATGCAGCAATGTGTTGCATGCTCGGCTTTGTTGGTTGCATAGCAGATTGTTTTCCTGGGGTTTTTCCCAACAAAATTTTCACTTTGCTACCGCAGATTTTTTCGTGCAGCGCTACACGGGTATTTTTGCGCTGCCTAAGGTGTATTTCTGTGGGTGGCCGAAGATATTTTTTTCAATGCAGCGAATGCAGAATTTTTCCAACAATTTTTTATATTTGTTTGTTGAGTGCGTTTCTGAATAGCGAGGGAGAATAATTTTACGTTTTTGCTGAGCCTTATAGTGTTAAAATTTTTTGTAAATTTTCATTTATTCACTAAGGAAAGCTTCATTGTCTATCTTAGAGGTAATACTGTATTTTTAAGAAAATAATAAATTTTTTCAAACAAGGGCAATAAGGAGAGACTTTGGAAGAAAATTTTCGGGAATCACTTCTTAGCGCTGCATTAATTGATTAGGATGAACATGAATTTTTTTATTACTTGAATATTACAAAATACTGTAATAAAAACAATTCAGCATTCCCGGCTTAATTGAGCTCCGGTTAATTGGATTCTCCGTATAATTGGTTAGACATATTTGAAAAAGATATACTTTCAATTCTCCCTTAATTCTTGCCCCGGTTAATTGAACCAAAAATTGTGCAATTTTTGAATTGCGTATAAATTGCGTATTGAAAAGCGTATAAAAAAAGTTTAAGCTTTTAAAATCACTGTAAGTACTAACTTATCAGTACTTAATTTTTGGTACACAATTTATTACTAAAGTTTAGAAAGAGGTTTAGAACCCAATTTTTAACACAAAAACTTTAGAACACAATTTTTAATACAAAAGCGTACACAATTGTTTGTGTAAAAGATTTTAATACAAATATTCTCGCAAAAAATGTTTAATGCATAAATTCTTATACAAGATTTATAATACAAAAATTGGAATACAAAGTTTTATTAAAAAAATTGTTAATTGAATATTTTTAGTACTTTATGTTTAGTAATATCCATTTATTTTGGTACACAGTTTTTCGTACTAAATTTTTCGCACCAAATTTAAATTTGCAGAATTAGATTTTAGTTCTAATTTTTACATTATTAGACGTTCAGTACTAAGTATCTAAAACATTGTCCACACAAAGTTTTGTAAAAATAATTTGTGAAATATTTTTTAAGCAGACTTTTTCATGAGTTTAGCACTTACATAAGTCGGTGAGTACTAAAAATTATGCCGGAAGCTATCGTGCCCTCAGGATCAATGTAAATTCACTATTTTCTTTGAATCAGCAACACAAACTAAATATTTTTTTTTGGTTTCCGGAGTACTAAAAAATTAAAAATTTTGTATCTAATAAATTAGCTTTTTTAGTGTTTTCTGAACGTAATATTTTCTATGCTAAGAACGATGAAAACAGAAGAGCGATTTAATAGCTTAGGGAACTGAAACATTTATTACAAACATTTTAGTACAAAAAATTAAGGAAATATTTATTGTACATGAAATGTAGTACTTTTAGTACTAAAATATTTATTTTTGATGAACTAAAATATTTTCTTTATGTTAAAAACATTAGCAGCAGGTCTTGCTTTCTGTCAAAAATGCAGTCTAAATATTTAGTACCTTAATATTATTCGAGTACTAAAGTAGTGCTCGCATTATAGTTTAAATTATTAATCTTTAGTGCAGTGCGTTCAGAATACATATTGAAATAAAAATAGGGCTTTAAGAAGTTGCCAAAATTTTAAAGATGAAAATTGTGACCTAAAAGTAAGTGCCTTGAAGTTGGGAAAAAAGATTAAAATTTTTTATTAATAATTTTAAAATGTCTACTAATAAATAATACTTAAGGTTTTGAGTACTAAAAATTCTAATTCTAAAGTCTTGTACTTAAAGCCCCATACACAACTTAAGCTACATTTTGTGTGCAAAAAATATTTTTTCTTCAGTTTCGAAATACTAAGAAATTTGGCTTTTAAATTTTAGTACTAAAAGCTTTTTAAATATTTTAAAGATTTAGTACTAAATTTTTAGTACTAAAAGCTCGTTACACAGTATTGATTAAAATTTTATATTCGAAGATAAATATTTTTGTTTAAGCACTTGAATACTAAAAAGATTGGTTGAAAAATTTTGATATCAAAAGTTTATAAATGTTATTCCATCAAACTACAAATTTGTGTACTAAATTTTTTGTACTAAAAGCTCTATAACCACTTTTAGTTAAAGTAGTGCATTCAATGAAATAATAGAATAGATCTGTAGCAGTAGTACTGAAAAAAGTACTAAAATTTGCTTACCAATTTAAAACTATAAGGTTTTCATATCGAGCTTTCTAGTTAAGTTCTAAAAACTCACAGCAAAAATGTTTGCACTGAAAGCTAAAGCTAAATTTTTAGTACCATCTTTTCGGGATACATTCAAAGTATTGTTTTGGTAAGTTCTCAAGTGAACAAATAGATTTTAAAAGATTTTTACTAAGGAATAAAAGTATTAGAACTTCAATTCTACCTCGTAGCTTAGTAGCTAATAAGGATTTCCTTAAATTGCTTAGAAGAAACCGTTTTTAGTACAATCTTTTGTTACATACAAATTATCTAAATTAGTTTTATTCCAAAAAAGTTAGTACTAAAATATTTGTACTAAATGAAAGCAAAAGTATTCCATATAGCAAAAACTATTAAATGAGAATTTGATTTGATAAGATTTGCTGTAGATTTGTAATTTTTAGTACTAACCACTTTAGTGACTATTAAAAATGAGTACCAACTTAGTACCAAATTTTTAATGCTCAACATTTTGACTTGAATTTTTTGATTTTTTTTTTTAAATATTTGGAACACCTTATCTTTGTGTAGTATCTCTAGGCTCTTTTAAAATTTACTAAACGTAATAACTTTAACACTCAAGCTTAATTATGCTCCTTTCTCACTTATCAGCCACCTTAATGAATCATTGAGCTATCAAAACCTAAACAACAACAAGGAAGGTGGTAAGACTTTAAATGGTATGTCATCAAAAAGCCAACAACTCCCTAAAGCAGCTAATGAAATCAAACCACAAAATGTCAAGCACCAGTAGTGGAGCAAAACAACCGCAAGCACAGCAGCAAACGCTAAAAGAGCTACAAACCACCATAAACACATCAGCTGCTTGCACACATACGAGTAGATTTGAGTTGACACCAAAGTGTGCTTATTAGGAAATTTAGCCTCTTTTGCATTTTCGCTTTTTCAGATGTCGCCACCTACACACCTCATTCTTCGCTTGGTGTCATTGCCCTTTTTTAACATTTCAATCTGATTATTTTATTTTTATTTTTTCTTTGCTTTTACTGCCACAATTTGGTTTGCCAAATATAGTAATATCTGTATATGTGCATACAGCCACATGTACAATTATTTGTTATGATATGCGTACGTAATAAATAGCTTATTTCCCCTTCTTCTTTTTTTTATCTTTTACGATTTTCCTGGCCAACATATCAGCAATGCGATTTATTTATTTATTTACGAGCATTTCATGTTTTGCCTCATGTTTTTTATCTTTTGGAAATTTATGCTTCATAAAGTTGTCGCGTAGCAAATAAATGTATGATATGACATAATTTTCATATGTACATACATGTGTATGTGTGTGTAAGTGATATGTAAACGGGCGTTTGTTAAAGCGTTTTTACTCTCTTATATATATTTTTTTGCTATTTTCAATGGCGCCAATGTATGAAAATGTTTTAGCAGAAAGCTCGGAACTGACTGTTAAGAGTTCATTGAACGCTGAGTTATGAATACTTTTTTCAACAATTTATGAGTATGCGATACGTTTCCAATTTGGTGTGAGCTATTTGTTTGTTTGAGAAGCAGCCAAGAATCATTTCAGTATTTTAACTCGTGATAACGAAAGTGTAATTGATATTGGTAAGGTATGTACTTTAAGGAATGTTTTCAACAAATATCTATGAGCCGATGAAGAACTTTATGCTCAAAACTAGGTAGAAGTACAGTCAAAGGAAATAGAATATGTATATAACTTTGAATTAAAATATTTTATTAAATTTTGCGAATTTAAATTTTGCTTACTATTATCAAGAAGCATTTGGTTACAAAAAAGAAAAAAAACTATTGAAATTTTTATGCTAAAAAGCAAATATTAAAATTTAAATATTTAAAATTTCGAAGTAACGGG
>NW_016158768.1:30234-32200 GCF_001687245.7 Rhagoletis zephyria
TGTATAACGAACAATTGTCTCCAAATCAAATGGGTTTCCTATCCTGTTTCTATTTCAGAGCACTCGTGCCAAGATCGAATCAGCTAGCGAAAACTAGCTAACAATATTTCAGCAGGCCTATGCCCTACTGGCATACAAACATCGTTCTATACCTGTATGGCATACCTACGGATGATGACGCCTCGGAGAAAAATCCATCAACAGTCATAGGTGTACAACGATAGCAAGGGCACTCCCGACCAAACGCAAAAGGACCTGTCTAAGGTTAGGTTAGGATAGGTTAATCTGGGCGGCAGTCTTCCTTTGACAAGTTGCTTCCGCCGTTTTCGCGCTTAAATTTTGCAATTTTGCAATTGGTTAACTCATTTCAACTAGCCCTGAACTGCCTGATCATATTATCGTATATTTCCGGGTACAAGTGTTGAAGTGGTCTACAAATGTAGTTTGTCTTTTCGAGAGTTAGACTGGTGGCATGGTTGGCAGTCTCATCTGCTATCTCATTACCGCTCTATTAAGTATTTTAAAAACAAATAAAATTTTGACTTTCGTCCAGCTATATCTACTGTCCGAAACACTGTGCGTTGTTTTTGTCCGATTTTGCCCATTACCAACCTACCTTGGCAAAGGGCAACCTACTTAACAAATTTCGTTAACATATCTCAATTTTTGCTGAAGTTATCGTGTGCAGGATGGACGAACGGACAGATAAACATGGCTTAGTTGACTTCTCTTTTCATTCTGAGCATACATATACATGTATGTATGTACCAATCTATCGCGATCCGTTTTGGCTCTTAGAAAGAGCCGTTATGCGTACAAAGTTGTTATACCCTTGTACCCAAATGTGCTCGGGTATTTTAAAGCAGTTTCTCCGAACTAGTCGAGGTCAGATATGGGACAGTAAAGTTAAAAAAAAATTAGTCATGCTATTCTAAATTCTATCTCATTAGACCGATAATATCACTTTCGTGAAGAATCATTTCCTCCTCATTTTCCCCTCATCTCGAGAACGAAAAAAAAGGTTTAAGAGACTTCAATTCAGAAAATATTTTTGAAGAAGTTATCAGCTGTTTGAAAATGAATTTTTGCGTACAGATATTTTATAACTTGGACTGAGAAATTGGAAAATCGTAGGACACTGTTTCTCGGTAGGTGGACCAGGCTTCTCCACGCTATTTTTGCTATGGCCAACACAAAAGATGTTATCAGGCGCATAGAAGCAAGACGGCATTCGCTAGTATAGATATTTTTAAATATCTAATAGAAAATGAAATTCGTGCCTTCACGAAAATTTTTTTTAAACATCATCATGTGTGTTTCATGCTTGTATAATATTTATCGATATCGGTATATATGGCAATAATTTTTTTTCTTGTGAATTAAAATTTTCATGGCAGCAATGTCGCATTTCAAAATGCAAACACATCTTGTATTAGCAGAAAAACATACCCTTGTGGTCAGCTGATTAAGTCAAGTGACATTTTGACTAGCTATGGCTATTTTTCCTTTGTATTTTTTTAAATCTACATTTCAAACTTCGTACAAAAATTATGAAAATTCAACAAACTTTTACAATTGCACCCAAAGCTTTAACTTTTTTATAGAATTTTTAGAAAAATTTTGAGTATGCAGTTTTGTAGCTCATTAAATTTTAGTAGGTTAAAGTGATAATTTCAAAACGTTAGAAAATCTCGTTGATTTTTAAGAATTTTCTTTGCTGATGGTGCTAGGTATTTACTCCCATACAAACGAAATTGTCGAGCATACTTCATATATAAAATTTGTCTACAAATTCTAAATAAAAATTTTAAAATTTGTGGGTGCAATTGTTAAAGTTTGTTGAATTTTCATAATTTTTGTACGAAGTTTGAAATATGGCTTTATGTGGCGCTTGTGGCGCTGGTTAGTTATAGTGCTAAACTTTTATTAAAGAAAAATATAAACATTAAATAAACAAAAAAAAAAA